>NW_020897720.1:4846894-4869598 GCF_003984885.1 Neopelma chrysocephalum
TGCACACATCCCACACACAGCCACTGCCTACATCCTGCACACATCCCGCACACAGCCACTGCCTAAATCCCGCACACAGCCATTGCCTACAGCCTACACACATCCCACACACAGACACTGTCTACATCCCACACACATCCCGCACACAGCCACTGCCTACATCCCGCACACATCCCGCACACAGCCTCCACCTACATCCCGCCTGCATCCCATACCGCATCTCCAGGCAGCCCCGCAGGGCCAAGTTCTGTCCAGGGCACAGGATCACACCTCTAAAAGCAACCGTTGTACCCTGACAGCCATGAGTGGATCCTTCCCTCACTGGACAGAATTCCTTCCACTCCCGTGCCCTACATCAGTATCTCAAACATGAACTAAACCAGGGGTTCAGAGGGTCATTTAAAAGCCATCATCCCCTGGGACACAGGGGTGCTTCCATATGGGAAGTTATTTACAAGCCCAGAGGACAAAGCCAGCTTACAGGCATATCTGCCTGGAGTCTTACCCCTCCTCAGCCTGTTTTGGTGGAAGATGATTACCTGTGCCACAGGTATTTCTGCTCTCAAGTTCCAGCTCTGCTGGGCATTGTTCCATCACCTGTGCAGGAGCCTTGTGCCCACGAGTGCCCCCAGTATGGGATCAGGAGCACACCAGCACTGTGCCCAAAGGCAAGGACACGCATACTGAGGGGACCAGCTGCAGCACAGGGAATTTCAAACTTGGAAGAAATGACTGAAAACTCAGTGTAGTCATCCAGTAAGAGCATTTGGCACCGCAGCAAACCACGTCCTGAGTCAGGGATGGCTCCTAAAGCAGTTTAAGGCACTAAGCCTGATCCCTCCTCCCCTGGAGCCCAAAGCAGCACAGCCACTTGCAGAGAAGGAGATCAGACATCCCTGATTTGTGCTGGCATACGGGAAGCCTGCAGCAGAACCAGTTCCCCTCTGTTACACTCTTTAATTATAAACCCTCTCTCCTTTTTGATTGCTATCCATTTTGGGATCTCTCTGATTTACTCACCAAAACAGCTCCATTCCCTTTCATTAAGGAAGAGGGGAAAACCCAGCACTCGCAGCCAGAATGATGGAAAAAATGAGTTTGCAGTCAGGAGAACCATTGTTATAAGCTGGGTAAGGCATTCAAAAAGCTCTCCACAGTGACAGCCAGACATGAAAACACAGAGGTTGCTCTCACCTCCTGAAGCTGGGATTCTTTCTTCTTAGAAGACAAGTTCAAGTGCTTTTCTAGGACACCACAATACTTCTCAGTCTCCTTGTCATATTTCTTTTTGGCGTCCTACAAAACAGAACAAAATGTGTGACACTGAACACAACGGCACCGGATTAGCCGTGAGGACCCAGTGCGTCCCTGCATCACACGGCAGGACAGCACATCCCAGGTGGGAGTTAACATGAGACAGGACCATGGCCTGGGGGCATCAGCTGGAAGCAGGTGAAGCTGCTTTTATCTGCCAGCATCAGGTAGCTTCAAGAAAGCAGCTTATGCTTCCAAAATCCAAGGCTTGGGGGAACCCCTCTTCTACTCCTGGGGCCCAATGGTTGGTAAAACATGCAGACCAGGCCTGGTCCAAAGACAACAGTGAGGAAAGTGTTTTTGAACCAGAATATTACCACAATTTCACATCCCACCCCTGCCAATCCTTGCAAGAGCTTCTCCCTCGTGTCACTCAGTACTATTACACAGTATGGCTGTTTATGGCAGGAGCGTTAAAAAAGGATGTCAACTTCACTTTCTTTTGTACCCCCATCCCAACCAGGCAATCCCAACACACCAGTACCAAATCCATGCTGGCACCTGCTCACAACCAGCTCCCTTCTGGAGGATTCCTCTTTGCCTTTTGTTTTCAGCTGCATGAGGCAGGGCAGCACTGCTGGGCTGGGCACCCCGCTGCCATGCAAACGCGGCCCCAGGCGCTGGCATGAGCTTCTTGCAGGCAGCAGCAGGTTGTTATAACAACAGAGGAGCCATAGACAGTGGTTTTCATTTCAGAACAAAGGCAGGAAAGAAAGTGGGGGGGTCAGGCT
This sequence comes from Neopelma chrysocephalum, assembly GCF_003984885.1. Lineage (NCBI taxonomy): Eukaryota > Metazoa > Chordata > Aves > Passeriformes > Pipridae > Neopelma > Neopelma chrysocephalum. Next base: position 4,848,940 of record NW_020897720.1, read on the forward strand.
GTCTCACAGCCACTCTCAGCCACACTGGCGCTTCCCTGTCCTGCCAGAAGCCGTCCGAGTTCCCGTGCAGCCACCCAGCGACACACCGGGGCGGGGAGTGCAGACCAGGGGGTTTGGGTGATTGGGAACCACTCCAAGAAAATCCTAATTCTTGCTTGGAGTAAGGAAAAAGTTCACTTCAACTGGAATGTGATTTTTTGCCCTTGGCATGTTATTTGGTTGTGGGTGAACTCAGAACACTGAGGCTCTTCCCGGGAGCTGGTTCATCCCCGTGTCCCTCCCACAGCAGCACATCGCCTCCTCCCGTGCCTGTGCCCATCCCTGCAGTGTGCCAGGTCCTGGCCACCTCTGTGGCTATCACTGTGCAGCTCTGGGCTCTGTTCCTCTGCCTGAGCTGGGGCTCCCAGAGGGGACAGTGGGTCGGTTACCTTGGCGGCCCCGATCTGCTCCTTGCGGAACTTCTCCAGCGGCGTGATCAGCACCTCACTGGCATTCTCGATCTGTGGGCAAAGACAGACACAGCTCTGTTGACCTGTGCTGCTCAACAGCCTTTCCACAAAAACCCTCCCACAGACACCCACAGGCCTCACCCCTCTGGCTCTGCACTGGCTGAGGGGCTTGTACCAAACCTGTGAGCACCCCCAACACCCGCACTGGCCATTTTCCAACAGCGAGACTCCATTTCTGATGCTTTTCAAGTGTTCCCCTGCCAAGGCCACCCTCCCCTCCCTCTGCTTCCCCTGTGGCTCTGCCATGGGCAAGGGAAGGAGCATTGGGGTGGCAGCCACTGTCACCTCAGTGCCCGGGGTGCCACAACAGAGCTGTGGGCAGCAGCAGCGGTGCCACGACCCCCTGCTCCCGGGGACAGATGGGGCCGTACCATGCGCATCCGCTCGTCCTCCAGGTTCCGCAGCACCGTGGCAAACTCCTGCAGAGACTTGGCTGGAAGGGACACAGTCAGCATTTAACATTCAATTTTTAAAGAAAGAGAGAAACTGAACAGGGTTTTTTTTTGTCTGTCTGTATTTTGGGGGTTGGCGGTTTGGGGGTTTTTTTTATCCCCTTTGCTCTCTCCCTAGAAAGGTTCCAGCTGCCTATGGAATCAACCGGCAGCAGAGCAACCCCAGGACCATGTTCCCACTTCCAGAGAGCAACACCCTCACCTCGAACCTGCCCTAGCCAACAGCTGGTCACTGACCAGCCCAATGGCGCAGCACTGGCCTCGGCTACACCCAGGGCATGAGGGGCAGCTCACCAGCACAGGGACCTGGAGCCAGTGAGGAGCTATTTCTGCTGAGACTGGGCACAAATAAACAAGTGAAGTTAAATCAGGGCTAAAGCTCCTTTGCTCTCCTGGCTCCAGACGATGTGCACAATAAGCTCTAAAAGTCCAGCTGGGGCAAGGGCAGGATAATGGGGAGGGAAGCGGCTGAAGCTGCTGCCCTGTGCCAGGAGAAGCTCTGTGGTGGAGCAAGGCCCAGCTCAGGGAGCACTGCCAGGCTCAGCACTGCTGGTTCCCACCAGCACAGGGCCCTGTGCTCCTGTAGCCAGCAGTGAGACTGCTGCTCATCTGCTTCAGGTCACAGCCCCTCGCAGTATATCAAGCCACAACCACATCCAGATCCTGCTCTCCAACACAAAACGTCCAGATAATCAAGATGGTTTCAGATGCAGGCAATCTTCTCTGTTTCTTACCTGGCAGTGACAGATTTAGGCCAAAAAGCAACAAGTGATTCCCTGGGAAAGGCTTTGCTAACGTTAAACCAGGAGGAATATGCCATTTTCAGAGAACAGGAAAGCACACAAATTCCTGGACCCCTTGGTGTCCTCACACGTGTTTCCCCCGCTGTGCCCTGCTCAGGGATCTGGAGTGAGGTCCAGGGCACCAGGAGCACCAGGACTCACCTATGCAGATCTCATCATCTGTTTCAGCGTCGCCGATGCAGCGGAATTTGAACTCATTGAGGGAATCCGCGAACTTGCGCTTGGCGGCCGACAGGTCTGTGAGAGAGGGGGAGCAGGGAAAACAGGGCAGTTAGAAATGGAAAAGTACCCCAACAGCAGGATACAGGCAGACACATAATCCCAGCTGGCAAACACCCACAGAGGGACCCATTCAATGGGACCCTCAGCACCAGAGAAACCCCCGAGCACTGCCCTTCTGCACCCACCCCAGGGACAGCGCTCTGTGGGGTCCCTGTCAGCAGCCTCCAAAATACCCTAAAGTAGATAAAACCTCAGAATACCATGAGAACACCATGGGAGCCCAGGCACAGAGCCATGGGGCAATGGCACATGGTGACATACAGTGACACTGCCCTTCAAGAGATGGCACTTCTGCCAGGCTCCCGGTCCCGCTGAGGGAAGACATGCAATAATGCAGAGGTTCATTCTTTCCAAGCTGCAGATTCTCTCTGGGATCTGGATCCTATTAAGTTCTTACTCACAGTGACCTGAGTGGATCCAGGACTGGCTTTTCGAACCAGCCCCGTAACCCAGCACACACAAACACGGTCTCGGGCACCGTGAGGCCGCTGGCTCCAAAGGGAAGTTGTAGCTGCCAGCACTGCTGGCGTTAGGAAGACACAATGTTCAGTCCCCTGTGCATTTCTTCACTCCAAGCCCAAAATTCAGTGGTTTTTTCCCCCCTTCCAAGCACCGGTGGAAAACGCCTGCACACAAAGGCTGTTTCCTCCTCTCAGACACCAACAGCCAAGAGATAACCACAATAGCATCCAAGTGTTTTGCTTTTCCCATGGGATAAGGGAGTTGGCAGCTTTCTCCAAGCATTAAAGCTGTTCTCCCAGTATTCCTGCTGACAGCCCTGGGGCTAATCCTGCCCAGTTCAGTCCTGGCTGCCTTCGCAGCACTGCTTCCTAAGGCAGCAGAAAACCACCAAGCCACGGCAGGCAGGGAGAGGGAAGGCACCGGGAGCTTTCCCAGTGGAAAAGTACAGAGGGGGGCTTCTCCAAGAAGAAGGTTCACACGTAACAGGATTTGCACTTTGCTCCCTGGAGGATGGAATGAGCACAGCTTACACCCTGCCAGTGCCTGGAGCTGCCAGGAATCTCCATCGGCACCTACAGGTGCAAGCCGTGTGTTTTTTGGGGGCAGCTTCCCCAAGTGCTCCTGCCAGGGTTGAAAAGAGAGACTCAGGGGGTTAGAAGGTTTGCTCCAGCTCTGGGGCTCAGTGAAGGGCACTGGGACAGCCCTGGGCAGCTCTTTCCACTCCCCACCATGGGCTCATGCTGGTGCTGGGGGGCTTGGGGACTTTCACCCTGTCCCAGAGCCGAGTGGCCTCCTGCCTCCTCTGGAACAATAATGAAGATGACGTTAATGACTCAAGGAGCCACTTCCTCCCCTGCAGCCCCGTGCTGACCAGCAGCCACCAGCCACACTCTCCCCACATATATTGTGGCCTCCCTGAGCCCTTGGCCATGTTACGTGTGACACATCCTCACGCGAACCCGACCATGTGACACCCCTTGAGCCCACTGCCAGCTGGGCAGGACCCCAGAGCCGGAGGCTGCTCCAGCACAGGGATGAACACCCAGGCAGAGCCAAGCTCCCACAGCCCAAGGCAGGGTGGCCATCCCTCCTGCTCAGAGTGAGGATGAGGTTGAGGCTCTGGGATCAGGCATGAGCCAGAGCGAAGCCGAGAAGCCCTTGGAGCCAGCAGCACTGACAGCAATGGCCCAGGGTGCTTATAAATAGGCAAGGGAGAGGCAGGGGGAGATGGAGATAACTCCTGGTGCAACAGCGATAAAGGATAAAATTAGCAGCAGGATCGGCCAAAAATGGAGAGAGGGGCACCCATGCCTGCCCTGTGGGGCCCTGTCGTCCTCCCTGGGACACCATCAGACCCACCCACACCCCAGCATCCCCATTTCCTAAAAGCTGGAACCTCTCAACTACATTTTGGGGAAAAAACCCTCCAGTGGAAGCTGGAATGCATGGTGAGAGCAAGGCAGCCCCCCCACAGGCCAGGTCAGCTCCCGTGGGTTCTTCTTTTCCAGGGCTGTGAACAAGCAAACCCAAAATCCTACAAAGGCTTGACAGAAACTTCTGCTTCCTCTCATGCACGGGTAAAACCACCCGGACACTGCACATGAGTCACAGCCGAGCTGTGCCAAGGGCTCTGGAAGTTTTCCTTCCAAGTTCTCCACTGGCTTGATCAGTCAACCACAACATCAGGGAAAACCACCACAAAAAGCCTGAAAAATCATTCTGCCTGAGCGACACAACCAGCTCGGGTCGCAGTTCTCCTCCTCATCTTCATCACCTTCTATGGCTCTCCCTTCGGGAAAGTCCACTTGACAGGAAACAGGCACACACACTACATGCCTGAGGTCCAGCTGCACAGCTACAGCAACTAAGAATCTAAATAAAATGCCCTTTTAAATGTGATGCATCCTCCCCATCCACCGCATCCTTGACAGTCACAGCATCCTCGACATCCACCACAGGAACAGCAGGAAGGAGGACGGTTCCCAGCAGGACAGAGGGCAGCAGCCTCACTTAACCCCTTTGCCTGTCCCTCCTCTCTCACACCCAGCTCAGGGGTCACCCCACATTCCTCCTCCTTCTGCAGCCAGGGAGCCAGGTAATTGCTGGCTGAATTCCTGTTCCAGCCATACACTCCCAGGCTCCCTCCAAACCCAGCTGAAGCCAATGCTACTCCAGGCCCCAGCAGCCCTGCAAGGGATCAGCAGCAAGGGAGCACCTTGTGCTCCCTCAGACCCTCCTCCTCAGCTACTGAGAGTCAAATCTTTCTTGGAAGTGGTTGCTGTGGAAGAGGATGTCAGACAAGGAGCCTGATGTGGTTGGTTTTTACATAAAAAGCCCCTTCCAAAGGAATTTGGAACTACTGGAAAAGGCCGTTTCTAGAAGGAAGATGTGATTTCACAACCCTTCTCCATGGGTACAGCACCCCAGGCGCTACAGGGATGACCCCATCACAGCCAGGTTCACACCCAGCACCCTGGGAACAACAGGGATGACCCCATTCCAGCCAGGTCTACAGCTGGTGCTGCAGAGGGGCAGCCCCAGGGACACACTGCTGTGAGATGGGTCAGCTCTGCTCCCCAGGGCACAGGTGCCAGATCTAACATGTCCCTGGTTCAGGTGACCCAGCACATGGAGCCTCTACCACTTTAAAGGAGTAAGTTACACCACAGCCTTGCCACAAGCCACTCTCTCCTGGTCACTGGCTTCCAGCTCCTTCCCCAGCTTTATTCCTCAGCTGGACACCTCACCTCTGTGCAACACCCCTGTCACACCTCTCTTTGAGTGTTTAAAACTTTTTCAGGCCTTTCCAAAGGGAACAGAGGTAAAGTGTGCTGAGAGCCTGGACAGATAAAGAGCAGGAGCAGTTCCCTTAAACCAAAACTCATAGGGAGCAGAGAAGAGATTGGAACTCCTCCACCTGCATGCTCTAGATGGACAGCTGGGAAACGTGACCCAGGACACAGAGGGGAACTGCAACACAGCAAAATGAGATGTCAAGAAGACAAATGCCTGGTCCTGCTGCCTGGTCCCGTGTTGGAAAGATCAGGTTGGCCAGAGAAAAGTGAAACTGCTGGCTCAGAGGCCAGGGATCTCCCCACAGCTGACTCTGCAGCCAGTTTGCTATGTAAGCTGGAAAAAGCAAAAGGCTCAGCTGGGCCCAGGACAGGGGCAGGAGCAGCAGGATGCCGTGAGTGGTTCAGGTTAAAGATAAACTTACTGCTGGGTCTGACCATGAAGGGTTAATGCTGCTGCAAAGGGGGAGCAGAGGATGCTGCTGCAAGGCAAGCTCCAGGCTCTGGGCTCTGACAGAGGCTGTGCTCACACAGAGCAGGATTTCTACACTTCCTGCAAAGAAAATTGCTTAATAGCCTATATTTAATGTTCAAGTGGACAACAGGAACCAGGGCTCCTGCCCCTTCCTTCCCCCGTGGCAGGGAACAGCAGGAACAGCAGGCTCAGGCTGCATGTCCCCTGCAAGCCCCCACAGAGGGACAGGAGGGTCCCCAGTCCCCTGCTCCTGCCAGCAGTGACACTACCTGTCCCCATCAGCAGCCCCGTGGGCCCAGGTAGGTCTGCCCTGGGAAACAGCCCAAATGCAGGAGCCCTGAGAGAGCAGATCTGGGGGTCACCACCAGAGACCCCCTATTTGGTTGCAGAGAAAACAGGACAACAGTTGGCCACTCTTTTGGCACCTCTGCAGCCCCACAGCTCCCCAGCCATGCAGCCAGCACAGAGCAACCCCATGGCAGGCAGGAGCCAGCCGGGATGGGTAATCCAGGGAACAGCTGCTCTAATCAGCAGCCAAAACAGCCGGATTACAGCCCGCCAAGGGTGCTTAGAAAGCAGCAATATGGTGTCTATCCCCACAGTGAGCACCCTGCGAGTCAGGGCTGCCAGCACAATGTCAGAGTGAGCCACTGCGGGGTCACACAACACCTCCCGGTGCCCAGGGATACACAGGGATGGGGGGTTGGGAAAGGTCAAAGCTGGGAGTGGCCAATTGGACCTGACCCATGGATGCATGCAAGCACTCTGCATGGGACACTGTCCAAACCTGGCCCTGCAGTTCATGCAGGAATCCAGCAACAAGCAATTTGTGCCTAAAAATCAGCATTTGCAGCTGCCAGCATCGAGTTTTACCCTCCAGTCCCAGCCCGTGCTCTGCAGGGGTTGGCACCAAACATCAGGGCAGCATCGTTAAACGCTTCATTTGCTCCAGAAGGTTTAAATCCCCTCTCTGCACTTCCCAGCGAGGTCAGCAAAGCCCTGGTCCCATGAGACACCGTGGCCCTCTGGACCCAGCCCAATCCCTGAGTCCCTTCCATAGAGAATTAGCACTGATTTGTTTATTAAACAACTCCACTAGGCGGTTGGAGTTAATCAGTGATTTAGGATGGGACGGCAGCTGCTGGCAGGTTCCCCCTCTGAATCATCGTTGAGTAAATACATAAACCCAGATGGGAAGAGCCTACCCCACCTCCAGTGCAGCTTCTGCCGTCATGTTCCCACACAAAAGCCCATGAAGAGGCTGCCCTGGCTCAGCACACGTCAGACATGGAGCTCTGAGGGTGCCAAAGGCAGCGAGGTGACCCCAATGACCGGTGCAATGGGCTCAGTCCCTGCAGTCACCCCAGGCAGAACCCTCGAGGTGGGGAGAACATCTCTTCCATGGCCCCACACCGCCCCCAGACCCCATTTTGGTCCCTCTTCCACACACACAGCCTCTAGCTGAAGGGCAGTGCCAAGCCTCAGCTCAATGGCACACACACAGGGAGGTCAAACCCCACTTTCCCAAATCCCAAAACCTAATTTGTATCATGGAAAGTATACAAACACACACACCCTACGAACCAGGGAAAAACCCAGAACTGCTCAGATGTGCTAAAGTTCAAGAAAAACTGAATGACCTGTCCAAGATGCCCCAAGGCTGCCCCAAGATGAGCTCCTGCCCAGCCTTTCCGTGCAGCCACGGGAGCGCCCAGCACTGCTGCCGGCCGAGGCATCCCCGTATGCCTCCCTTCACACACTCAACGTGGCTCCATACGGCAACACGTTTGCCAGAGGGACAGAGAACCCTTTGTGGGCTGAATGGCACCATTGACCAGGCTCAAATAGCAGATCAGATTTGAGTAACATGCTGAAGACATGAATTATATCCATGGTATTTTAAGAGATAAAGGTTCTGCGCTTCATGAAAAACAAAGTTCTCCCTTGGAAAGGACTGCCTGGCTGCACAGTTAAAATTATCCCCTGCTGCCCACCAGCCCAGCACCCGGCCACGTCATCGTGCCACCCCCAAATCAATAATGTTTGGAGTTATCTTGGGAGCTTTGCCAGGCCAGGACATTTGTGCAAAGCTTCCCAATATTCCTGATGAAAGGCACTGAAGATCCAAAGGAAATGAAGCCAGGACTGTCAGGTCCTGAGCTGCCAGCTCTGCATGTCCAGTGTGACATCCTGCAGTGGGACCAGGGCTGCAGCAGCACAGAGGTGAGAAGCTGCTCCCTTTGCCTCACGCTGCTACGGCCACCCTTCCATTTCCCCATGGTTTGAGGAAGCTGATGGTCAGTCAGAGCCCTCGCCCTTCTGCTCCACTTCTCCACCCTGTACCAGCCCTGGACTTCCTCAGGCTCTGGAGCCCCAAGCCCAGTGCTGAGCCTGCTCTGCCTCAGACACCCAGAGCAAAGGTCTCACTGCTGCTCTTCATCCTTCCTGTTCATCTTTTCTTAGCACTTGTCCATCACTTCCTATTGCAACAAAGCCCCAGCAGCCACTTTCGTGACTCAGATCCTTATCTCACAGAGACGCTGCAGAAGCCCAGCTCATGCAAACAGCTCTGCCTTTCCCCACTCACAGTGTCGCCAGGATTGTGACACTGGTGGGAGAGAAACTGGACCAGGCAGTAGGGACAGGTTAACAAAATGAAGTGTCCCTGACCACTGCCAAGGGTCCCACCTGAAGGGACCCTCACTTCAGCACTGGGCATGTGAACCATCAAACCTCTCTATCCCACAAGGAAAGGAAAACGTGGGGAGACTCCCATCTGTCCTGCATGGAAACTCTGGATGATTTTCTCTACTTGCCCAAACAGGATTTTTCAGCAGGAACCACTCCAAAGTGAAGTGCTCTGTTTTGTGCCCAGCAGAGTCTGGCCCTGGCCCAGCTCTGCATTAATCAGGTTATTTTGATGAGCTGCAGCAGCTCTCGGCTCAGGGACATGGGGGAGGGTGGACAGAGGTGATGCCGGGTGGGGATGAAGGGCAGCCATGGAAGACAAAATGTCCCGAGAGCTCCCGGCGCAGGTGTCGGGTCGACACAGCACTGCAAGCCAGCCCTGCCTGCAGTCAGGACATGGAGGAACATAAAACCCGTAAATGATGCAAACTAACCCCGGAAAGGCTTCCCATTCCTGGAGAGGCTGAGGAGACAGATGTCTGCAGCTGCAGGAAGACACAGCCTAACGTGGGTCCTCGCTCCCAGCAAGGAGCAGCCAGACTTGGAGAAACACAGGAACCTGCCAGAACCCTGCCAGCAACACTGGGAACTGCTACAAGATTCCCAGGATGGCCCTGGAAGATAAGGGGCCTGAAGCCAGGTACTGCCAACCTGGCAGGCAGCTTCCAGGTTGACCATCACTGTGTCAGGAATCAGCACATCGGATCAGCACAGCCACCCTCTGACTGCCCAGCACCAAGTAGAGCTCTCCCCGCCCCCTGCCCAGGGGGTCCTGGTGCTCTGCATGAACATGGCAACATCCCAGTCCTCCCACAGCCTCCAGAGTATCACCGCCCACAGTTCCCAGTGGATCACAGCCCATCTGCCCCCTGGGACAGGGGTAGCATCACCCAGGTGCCACCCCCACTCTCTTGAACCAGCCCTGGACACGGAGCATCTCATGTACTTAGCAGCAAAACAAAACAAAACGGGATTTCTCCACTTCCCCACCCAACTCCATGTCTGGCACTTTTCCCTGTGCTTATTTTTGTTCACATCCTGGTGTTGTTTTATGACAGAGCCCCCCGTCCCGTCCCAACCAGCAGAGTTTGCTGGGCAGGTAGCCAAGCATCGGAGCAATGGGAGCTCAGGTGGGAGCAGGCAAGGTCTCTGAATAAAATCAAATGTAAATATTCACCACTCCAAGACAGAGAAGGGATGCATCCAAACAGCAAACATGGGCAACAGTTTAAGTGCCTGGAAAACATCAGGGACGTGGAAATGGAAAACTACTGCCCCAGTTGGCATTTCCACGGGCAGCCAACTGCACAAGTGAACAATGTGAGGAAGCAGCAGTGAAAATTCCTGTATCCCAACCAGGGCCAGGGATTTAGGCACAGCACTGGCTCGCAGAGAGAGATGGCAGACCTGTGGAGTGCAGCTGTCTCACTGCACTGAGCTGCCTGACCTGCAAATCCCAATCCCTGAACACTATTCCCAAAGCAAGGGGTTTGAATATCGCATTTACCCCACACCTGCACGCTGCCCCACTGCTGCTGCTCCAGGTAGGTTGTGTAAATGCCTTCAGCCTTACACCTGTGAGTAAAGTGCCTCCAAAAGCAGGTGGAAATGCCATGTTTTTCCTCAGAGCTCCCCATTTCCCCTAGTTCCCTCACTGGGGAGGGCAGGCGAGTCCGTGCTAGTGTAACACTGCCTTGATAACTATAATTTCTCCTCTAAGCCTTTTTCTCACTGTGCCAGGGGAGGTTCAGGTTGGACATTAGGAAGAATTTCTTCACAGAAAGGGTGGTCAGGCACTAGAAGGGGCTGCCCAGGGAGGTGGTGGAGTCACCAACCCTGGAGGTGTTGAAGCAATGACTGGATGTGGCACTCAGTGCTCTAGTCCAGGTGACAAGGTGGTGATGGGTCACAGGTTGGACTTGATGATCTTGGAGGTCATTTCCAACCTAAATCATTCTGTAATTCTGTGATTCCTCTCCTCTCCAAACCCTGGCACAACCTACAGGAAGGCTGCAGATGACTTTACCCTCGTTGCCACAATATTTCATCGACTGGAGCCTGGAATCACATTTCATTAGGACAGAATGCCCTGCCCGAGACAGCTAATCGATTTAGAGGACACTAATCCAGAAGAAATTTGCTCCTGACTGAGGCAATGCCCATTAGCAGAGCAGAAGGCCAGGCAGGGGTCTGGCTGGGAGGGGGGTCCTGGGACGGGGGGGCTATGGCAGAGCCCCCCACCAGGCATCGTGCAGGGCAGGAGCAGATGCCTCAGGCACCGCCCCACATTTGGATTAGTCTGTTATTAAACCTAATTAGTTAATAGGTGGGCCGCAGGGAGCCAGCTTGATTTCTCAAGGGGCAGGCACCAAAGAATAGGGGTCTCCAGGGGACAGTGGGTTGAAGAACCCCCATGGTCCAGGTGGGGAGGGGACCCACACCCTGCCCCTGCAGGCAGGACAGGAGGCTTTCCCAGCACATCCCATAGTTGGCCCATAGTGTGTGGCAGTGCCTCCCCTCTCTCGGGTCCCCATCCCAGGGGCTGTGCCCACAGCCAGGGCAGGGAAATGGGGTCAGCTCCCAGCCCCTCCAGAAGCGGTTCTGCACAACCTGCTTCCTTCTCCTCCCAAGGAGGCTGCGGAAATCCTTTTGTCTCCAGTGCTCCACCACGTCAGCTGTAAGAACAGGAAAAATCCCACCGTGCTCACAGGAACATCACTGGCAAGTGAGTCAATTTTTCCTGCTCTGGCAGGAAAAAAAATATAAATTAAAATCTCCAACAGAGCCTAGGGAGGCACGCAGGGTGAGAACAGGGATGCACAGCCCAGAGTGCATCATAGAATCATGGAATAGTTTAGATTGGAAAAGTCCTCTAAGTCCTCAAATCCAGTCGTTCCCCCCAACGCTGCCAAGGCCACCACTGACCATGTTCCCAAGTGCCACATCCGTACATCTTTTAAATCCCTCCAGGGACGGTGATTCCACCACTGCCCTGGGCAGCCTGTTCCAGTGTCTGATCACTCTTTCTGGGAAGGAATCACTGCCTTTAACCTGGGCTTTCTCCTGGAATTCATGGGAGAGACACCCAATGCTCTCCTCTGCAACGGTTGGATTTTTTGTGAAACATTGCTAAGCAACCAGCGCTCAGCGAGGGCATTGCTGTGGACAGACGCTGTTTCAGCTAGAAAAAGAATATAAAAACAGCAAAGGGACGCTGTGGCGGGCAGCATTACGGAAAAGGCACATGCCAGTTCATTTTACAGGTCACTCAGCTGGTGCAGAGAACCCTTCACACTTCCGTCATTATGGATAATGGAATAGCAGAACAGTTTGGGTTGGAAGGGACCTTAAAGCTCATCTGATTCTATCCCCCTGCAATGGGCAGTGACACTTTCCACTAGACCAGGTTGCTCCAAGCCCTGCCTGAGGGTCCAAACTGCAGGGAAGGGTGAGGAAGCAGCACCCAGGCCCTTTGCTGGCCCCCAGTCCCCACGCTGGCACAGGCAGCCCCGGCCCCCACACGGCATGGCTGTGCCCGCCGCTCCACGTGCGGGAGCCAGATGGTCCGGAGGCTGGTGTGCTTCCCACAAACTCCAGCTAGAAACCATCTTGGCATCACCGCAGAGACATCCCCTTCCCTCTCGGCGCCACAGTCCCCACACCACAGAGCATCCTGTGGCTACCATCCCTCCCCAGCGTACATCCTGCACCCCAGACATGCCATGACTCCCCAGCTCCCATCAGCAGGTGGGAGCGGAGTCAGAGCAGCGCAATTCCCAGTTTCTCCAAGCCACTACTGGGACCATCCTTGCTATTAAGAGCTTGGGTGATGCCCTAAAGATCCCACCTCATCAGGAGCCCGCAGGCCCAGGGTCACCAGCCGCTTGCACAGAGCAGGTGGAGGCACCTTTGGCGCAGGGAGCGTGCCAGGAAAACAGGGAAAACAGCCTCGTCTGCGCCGGCCGCGGTGACAGCCGCTCGCGTGCCCGGGGGAGGAGGAGGATGATTCACGCTGAAGTGAACAAGCTGTGCGGGTTTTGGTACGAGCTCCCCCTCGCTTTGCCTCCCCTCCCACCCACCTCGGTCACGCTACAGCTACTCATCACACCGCAGCTGAACCCAGATCCTTAAAAGTGATGGATAAAAAAAGGCCGAACCCGGCGATGGGTGCCTGGCACAGCCCGTCCTCCTGCTGTCCCACTGCTGAATGGTGCAGAAGGGGCCCAGAACACACCAAATCAGAACCACAGCACAGGCAGAGTTGACTTGGCCACACTGCCGCTGCCCCTCGGACAGGGTGGGGGGACTGAAGCCTCTCTGCTGAGGTGGAGGGATGCAAACCCCTGAGCACTCCTGCCCTGTTTTGTGCAGGGATGCTGCCCTGGCCATGGCAAGCCCATGCCTGGTCATGGGGTTCAGGAAGAAGCGAGAAGCACACAATTTTTTAGGGTGCCTGTGCAGAGAGGGTGAAATCAAAGGAGTTGATGGTCCCGCTCTGCCAGTCAGGGAGGGGGCTGGCAGCACAGCAAGGGCAGACATTCCATCCCAGCTACGGGCTCCTGTGGGCTGGGATCAGCCAGGAAAGCACCACGTGTGCCAACCTGCAGAAAGCATAAGGACACGCAGAGCCGGCACCGCCGCTGCCTCCCACCCTCCCCACAGCAACCATGGGAACGGCATTTCCTCACATGGATTCCCAACGTCACTCAAAGGAAAGAAAAAGAAAGGAAATCTAAAGAGCCCACTGCTTCCAGCCCATGTCCAGGGCACACAGGTGATGCCATGCACGCTGCATGCACCTCTCAGTCTGGCAGCATTGCAGGGAGAACAAATGGAGACAGAAGATGCAGCTGTGACAGCACACCTGCAGCCTTGGAAAAACAGTCTCTTGACCCAAATCAGGCAAATCTGCTCCATGCTGGAAGTGTGAGCAGGATGTAGCAGGTACTTAACTCCTGGTGCTGGAGGAACACTGGGACATCCAACCTGCCCCTTCGCATGCCCTTCCCCAGGACCATCCACCTCCAGCTCTGATTCACTCCCCGGACACTGGGGTGTGACATAAGGCTACACCAGCTCTGGCACTGCGGCAGTTCCAGCCCGTGCCTCTCGGAGCTGCTGTTTATTCCAGTCCATCCCCCTCCAGCCCAAAAGGCTGGGTTTAACCCGGCATGGGACACACGTTTGGTGCAGGTGCCATGGCCAGGCAGCAGCACACACGGAGCCTGCGGCTTCTCCGGGTTCCATCACCACACCAGCGCATCAAGACGTGCCCAGAGGTGCTCCGTGGCACACTCCCAATTAAGGAGATCTCCCAGCCCTGTTAATGAGCCTTCTGTCAGCATAATTTAAAAGATGTAATCACGACACAGCCTCTCCTGCACACTCAAACCCTTCCGCTCACCAGCTTCCCTCTCTAGCACTGCCAAGAGGCCGGATCTGGCTCCAGTTCAGCAGCTCATGGCATCTGTTTGGTGGCTACCACAGGACTCGAGAAGTCCACCCCAACTGGGAGCTTGGCTCCCACCATCAGTTCCCAAACTGAGGGGTCATGGCTGGGGCAGGAGTACCCCTGGGAGATGGGCGAGTGGTCCCTAGAGCTGCTGTGAGGAACCTCCAGCACGGATCACAACCACAGCAGCACACATGGGTGAGCCACTGCATCCAGGTAGGGCAAGTTTCCCTCTCAGGCAGAGCCAGGTAGGATAAGCATGCAGCCCTCTGGAGCCAGCACTGCTAGCACTACAATCCCTCCAGGGATCACAGTGCAGACCCACCATCACAAAAAAAGAGCATCTCCCAAGCAGGAACACATTCCTGTTGCTAATTTCCACTGGGGAAGAAGAGCAGGAGCTTTCAATTTGTGCTGAAAATGAAGCAGAGTATTATCACCTGTCCTACTCCTCATTTGAATAAAATCCCAGGCAAGCTATTAAAGATGTGGCTGCACAAGCCACACAGGTCATGCAAAAAAGAAGTCCTCTGTGCCTTTGGCCCTGCTGGCGCAGGACTGACTGGGCTGTAATCACATCCCTCTCCATGGCCCAAAGTATTCCCTACACCAAACGTTTCCCACAGGAAGGAAGAGGAGAAAATACATCCTGACACCATGGGGGAGCCACGTTACACCTTGGCTAGGTGAACAAAGCAGGAAAAATCAGAAGCAAATCATTTTACTAATCAAACCCCAAACCCACGTGCTTTCCCCCAGACCAGCCCTGCGGTTTGCTCACCTGGCCAAGGTGGGGGGAAAACCAGGTGGCTGTGGCCCACCACACTGGGGGTGCAGGCAGGGACTCCAAACCCTTCTGAGCACAGGGCAAGCTCTTTGGGCAACACTGGCTGCCACCACCCAGGGAGGGACTCGAGTCTCTTCCCGCATGGACGCTCTGGGAAATCCTCCTGTGCCGCAAGGCAGCAATTCCCCAGCTCTGGGAAGATGCCGCAGGTGACTCACCTTGGCCACCCCACACCCAACGCTGCTTGTGGGCTGCTGGCACCAAGCGCTCAATGGCAGCAGCCAAACATCAATTCTCACGGCACAACTGGAGCAGAACCGAGTGCCAGCGGTCACAGCAACCCAGCGGGGGGGGTTACTTTTGCACAACACTCCTTTTCCTCCAAACATGAGCCTGCAAAGTCCAGGACTCTCCTGGCCAGCAGCACAGCTCTGAGCACTCATGTTTGCACCTGCACAAACAGGGAGCTGTTCCTGGGAAGGCCAGACCTAAACCTCTGAACTTTGATCACTCCACTCCTCTGTGCAAAGTGGTGGGAAGGTTTGGGCTTTGGGGACCAGAAGGGCAAAAAGGATGAGAATAACCTACGATGGGCTTTGGGTTCCTCCTCCCCAGTACCAATGGGGCACAAGGACCAGTCACTCCAGATGGACCTGGATTACAAAGCAGCACAAGACAGGGCATGTCCCCCAATACATTCAAGGGTTTTGCCCCTGCAGAGGCACACAAGGACATTTTGAGTGCACGGTACTCTGTTACAGTCTACCTGCCCTCTACCCACTTGAGTCAAGGCTCCCCCCAGACCCACTCGCCAGGGAGACCGAGTGTGCTGAGCCAGGGGCCGTGCAGAGCGGGAAGGGAGAGGCAGTGACAGTGGCAAAGTGGGCAACTGAAGGTATCGGCCAGTCTGAAACATTTCCTTATCACCCGCCTAAGCCTTGTTTGTGTCAAAAGGGAATTAAGTAAACACTGAGCAAAAGTTTCACTTTCGTTTCCAGGCTGTTGCACAAGCAGTGCCAGCTCCGTTCACTGCTGCCCCACAGCCATGGGCACAGCTCTGGGTATGGCATTGCCACTCCACAGCCATGGGCACAGACATTTTATAAAGGGTTGATTTCACCAAGATGCTGCTGAGATGTGGAACAGAAACCGTGTGCAAGAACATCCCAGAGCTCAGCACACCAACAGCACCAGCAGGAACTGCCCCACCGCCCCACTTCACGTTTTAAGCTGCACAGCAACCCCGGAACTGGATTTGTCCCAGGAAAAACCCCACAGCTGCAGCAAAAGCCCTGCTGGCATCACCCGTGGTGGCAGCACAGGCCACCACCACCACCCTGGCACGGTGCAGGCACACAGGGGTCATCCCGGGGGGCAACTCATTAAAATCACACCTTGCAGGCACAGAAGGGCGACCACACTTCTCAGTCAGCCACATGCACCAGCTGGAAACCTCAGCCAGGAGCAGGGGCAAACCCCAGCTGCTCACTGCAGCCGGCATGGGACAGGCTGGTGGAAGGCAGAGCTGGCATGAGACCTGTGAGACAGTACCACAGTATCTGCCCTGGGAAGCCAGTGGGGCCAGAGAAGCCCCAAGCTGCTGCAGGATCGAGGTCCGCCCCAGCATCATCCCTTTCCCGCATCCCCCTTTGGTCCTGCCCCTCCTTACTGCCAGCCACAGCTCTGTGGTGACCCAGACAAAAAACAGCCAAAGGAAAAGTGATCCAAAACACCAAACCAGCCCAACTTTGCCTTTCGGGGCACAGGCACCTCCGCCCTTCCCATAGGAGCCCAGGGCATGGTACAGCCCCTGAGGGTCCAGCCCTTGTGCCCTTCGTGGGGAGAGGGTTCACAGAGCCGGCCCCATCCCAGCCCCACCACATAAATGAAATTGCAGCCTCTGCCATGGGAGTGCAGCAGCAGCCGGGGCGTGGACGGGTTCGGTGGCTTCAAATTAGTGCCTGGGAGTTGGAAGAAGCAAAACAAACCAGCAGAAACGTGGCAGGGCACCGGGCTGCGCCCAGTGCCTGAAGGGGGTGACAGCCCCATTGCCATGGGGACATGGCGCCTGGCAGGACAGGGAGACAGGGAGGAGGAGGGAGAGGAGGAGGGTGCCCAGCTCAGCCCCCCGATGCGGCGTGGGGGAGGCGATGGCTGGCAGCCACCTGCACCCCCACTCCTCCATCTTTACATGTGCTGCTCATCTTCCAAAGCAAGCTGCAGACATCTCTGCACCACCATCTGGGCACCTGGACTCCATATCCCCCTCCATGGAAGCAAAAGGACTGGGATGAGCTGCTGGCTGGGACACAGTTCCCTGCCTGCCCCTTTCACAAGCACAGGGACACACAAAGGGACAAAATACTTCAGCATCCCTGCTCCTGCTGGTCACCACAGCTTCTTCACTAGAGAACGAGTTTCACGGCATCCAGGCTTCGAGTTCATTATTTATGTCACACTCAAAGTCTTTGCATCTGCAAAACTTTCTGAATAATTTATGGTGGTGGATCAGGAAGGAAGAGGGACACGTTTTGCTGAAAACCAGGTCACTCCGAATACCAGCCAAGCAGCGAAGGGAGACAATGGAAACGGGTACAAAAACTCACTGGGGAGAAAAAAATCCAACAGCATTTATCTATATACATATACACACACTCCAGAGATGCCATTGGCATGTGAAGACATTTAGCAAGACCAGCCCTTCAGCAAATGAGGATCATTTTCAACCTTCTAAATTTATTTTTTCTCTAAGGGAAGGATAAAGAGCTGTGAATCAGTCCCATTTCCCTCCGTAGCTCATGAAGGGCAAAAGCAGGGCAGAGCAGCCCCTTCACCAAACCCTGGCAGAGACACTCTTACATGTCCTTATCCAGTCTCACCATCCCTGCACACTGGTGTTGGCATGGGAGCTGCAAGGGGCCAAGCAGCAAACGGGAGAACACTCCTATCCAGCACTGCCAAGGGCTCTTCCCCCCTCCTGCACCTTCTCCCCACCACAGCCTGTCCAAGCCACCCCTCGCTGATACACAAGGAGTTACGTTCCCATCACACCCGTCTTAAAACAAAGAGGATGTGAAATGTTCAGCAAAGGCAAGAGGAAGGAAAATGAGCAAGGATATTGCCAAGACCTCACGTAACTCTCATTTCAGGCCACCATGCCGTGCCAAGGGCCCAGACACCCTCCAAACTGCTCGCTCCGAGGGTAGCGTGCTTTGAGCTGGGGGTCTGCTGCTCCCTGGGCCTGCCTGGCTCCACATCCACATGCCACGACAGCTGAGGAGCAGCATGCAGACAAAGACAGTCAGAAAAGGTCACCATGCCCAGCAATGGGGAGATGAACAATTTGGAGACACCAAAGAAAAATAAAAGCTGGATAAGAGATGCAAGATCCGGTCACGGCCAGGAATGGCCCCAGATACCACCTGTACTGACTGACAGGGGTGACATCCCCAGCCCTGAGCCCTGAGACATCCCCATCCCCAGACATGAGAGCAACACCTAGCAACAGGCAGCAGAGCAGCTCCCTACTCCTGCAGCATCTCCATCCCTGCTGACGGATCCCAGAATGATCTGTAAGGGCTCATGAGACACATCAGACCTTGGACCCAATACACTGAGGGTAACACACATGGGGAAAGCTGGGACAGATCCTGTCCAGTGCCAGGTCCGCTGAAGCAGTCAGAGGCATCGGAGCAGCCGCTCAGCCAGTGAAGTCGCTCCTACAGCAGCAGAAGGATGTACAGACTGGCCGAGCATCCAGCCAGGAAGGGGACACCCCTCCCCAGCCTCCTGGGCAGTGCCCTGCCCCACACACCCCCAAACCTTCCCCCAAAACGCCCTGCAGACCGTGCCACACGTGCAGGGGACATGTTGCTGATTCACATTCCAGCAGAACCGGTGTTATTCCTGTCCCTGCAGCCTGGGCACCCATGGAACAACCCCCTGGCCCCATACAGGAATTAAGGGCTAATCCAGGAACGCATTCAATAGAGGCTACAAAACAATTCAGCCATAAAAACATCCTTATCTCCGGAGGCCGGAGAGCATTCTTCCTGCCCCAGTGCAGCAGCCTGGGGCGTGGGGCCGTGCGGCACGGCCACGGCCGGTGGGACAGGAGCCCACAAACAGCCACGAGCCCACAGGGGCTCACAGCACACTCCAAAATACCTGCACACAGAGTGACTGGGGCAAGGGCAAAGCCGGACCCCTCAGCCAGCACCTGCTAAACGTGCCCAGTGACTAAACCTAGAGCCGAGCACCTTCAGGACCCACCAGTAAACTCCTAACATGTATTTTCAATGAAGAACAATGCTGTAGGATTTGTTCTGGGATAAAATGAACACTCCAAGCAGGGCCAGGCACTGGCTGCCTTCAGCAAACGCTCCACAGCAGAATGCATCTCAGACCTCCAGAGCCATAAAAGTGACAACAGCTGTCAGATTTGGGGTTTATTTTAACCCAAAATGCCAAGAATTGGTACAATGGGAGTCCATGTAACCCAGATGTTAGCAGCTGCTACTCCAGAGCAGGGGAACTACACCCACAGGGCTTAGTGTGAGATCAGAAGGGAAGGGAGCAGGAATCAGCTCTCCCAGGAATGGACAGGGTGGTGGACTTGGCCAGATCATCACCTGCCTGCACATCCCAGGGCAACACCCCTGCCCCACAGCCCCACAATGACCCTGCTGCGTCCCCAAGGCTGGGCTGGGGTGTCACAGGTGATGCCACAGGGGCTCCATGGCACAGGTGTCTGTCATGTGTCCCTCTGTCTCTCCATGGCACCGACCAGGGCAGGCTGGGGAAGTGCCCTGTGATTTGGGCCAAATAAACTTAAAAAAAGGAAAAGCCCCAAATAAGCCTGTGGGGGCAATAGCAGGAACAGAGACGCAGCTCAAGGAGCAGCCTACCCACCACGGCACCCCAAAGGTACAGCCCACCCCACCATGGCAGGGGGTGGCCATGCAGAGATGTCCCCAACCCCAGCTGTGGGAACAGGAGCCAGCCCAGCCTGGGCATGAGGGAGAACAAGGATGCTGCCAGCCACAGGTGAGGGTCTCCCCAGCCCTGGAGCCACAGCCTGCATCCCCCTCCAACCCAGACCCCACCACGTTAGTTTGCAGCTTTGCCCCCCCCCCCCACCTGCACTTCCCCATTGGGGATGGAGGGTTCAGCCCGGTCAGAGCCACAGTGGGGGCACCAGGCACCTCCCATCCTGAGCAGCGAGGTGACGGAGGACAACTGGAGGGGTGGGCACAGCACCAACCCATCACCCAGGCAAACCACTCCCAAAGGATGCAATTGCTGAGGGCCACGGACTGGGAGATGGCAGACCAGGACTACTCAAGTCCCATGACCACGCACATCCTGGTGGACCAGGACCAGTACCAAACATGTCCCAATGGACCATGCTCATGCACATCCTCATGGACCAGGACCAGAACCATGCACATCCCGAAGGATCCATCCTGATGGACCACACATATGCAGACAGACTAGGACCAGGACTCAGGACATGTCCCCAGCGACCACGGCCAGGCACATCCTGATGGATCATGCACGTCCCGCTGGACCGGGACCAGGCACATCCCAGTGGCCCAGCCAGACCACAACACGCAGGGGGGACAGGAGTGGGTGCAGGTGGCCCCCGATGGAGCAGAAGCCCCCAGCCCGGCCCGGGTAGCGCGGGGCACAGCGGGCGGGCCGGGGCTAGGGGAGCAGCCGGGGGTCGCGGGGTCCCACCCCCGGCCCCGCACTTACTTTTGAGGGCGGCGACGAGCGACTTCCCGTCCTTGATGAGCTCCTTGATGAACTTGTTGGTCTTGTCCAGCTCGGCCTCGTGGGAGCGCAGCCGCTCCCGGAACTGCGGGCTGTCTAAGCAGCACTCGCTGAACTCCAGCGCCGGCAGCCCCATGCTGCCGGGCACCGCGGGGGGAAACCGGCAAGAAACCGGGAAAAAA
>NW_020897720.1:4874598-4924598 GCF_003984885.1 Neopelma chrysocephalum
AGCGGCCACACCGCGGCGGCGGCCCCGGGGGCGGCCCGGCCCTGCCCTGCCCTGCCCTGCCCTGCCCTGCTCCCGCCCCGGTCCCCGCGCCCCGGCCCGGCCCCCGCGCCCCGGCCCGGCCCGCCTGTGGGGGAAGCCGCGCCCCGGCCTGCGGGAGCGCCGCTCCGGCCCGCCCCGTGCCCGCCCGGGTGGCGGCTTCGCACGTTTCTCCTCCCATCGCACATCTGTGGCGGAGATTATTGCCCGGGTTTACTGTGTGAGCTGAGAGAATAAACCCTTAATCTCCTGGAAGGGCTGGTCGTGGAGGGGCGGCGGGAGCAGCCGGCACCACCGAGGGGCTGCGGGGCCCGACCCCACCGACATGTGCCACGACGTCCCCAAAAGAGCATCGTCCCACGGACGATGGCTGTCCACTTGTCTCCATGGCTGTCGTCACACACTCACCCGGCCACTTTGCCCTGCGGCCCGTTTCCTTCGGGAACACGCCAGGAATTTGGCCCGGGTGCAGCAGCTGCCTCATCACCTCCTTCCCTCGGCTGGGAGCCTCCAGGAGCAAACTGCAGCCCACCAAACAACTGCTCCTCCTCGTCGGTCTTTCTGGCTGCCATGAGGTGGATGGCGGCAGCTACTCACCGGGAAAACGGGAGATACTATCAGTGCCAGCCCCATGGAGCTGAGAAAATCAATTCCTAATGTAAACAACGGCACCAAGTCAAGACCCAGCCATCTCAAGCCACCCTGAGCCACCCCTCGGGCAGAGACATGCACAATGGAGCCAGCGGTGACCTCTCACCCCAGACTGTGACAAACAGACACATTTGTGGATAATCCCCAGATGACTGGAATTCCCCTGTTCTCCACCCCAGCCATCCAGGCTCGCGAGGAGAGTGAGGGCGGCTGGCGAACACGAGCCCCAGCGTGGCGCTCGTTCCAGATCGAGCGCGGCATTCCTGTCAACTCAGCCATGAAACGCAACGCGGGGCCTGTGCCAGCTTCGTGCTTCTCTGCAAATTGGGGAGAAGGGATGGTCTTGCACAAAGCTTGGGCTGACAGGATGGGCTCCAGCCCACGCCTGATGTCAAAAAGTTAATCCACCTGTGTTTTCCAGCGGGTGGATCCAGGCACAGGAACCTGACACCAGCTCAACCTTTTGTCTCTGCTTTTTTTATCCACTAAAGCACGATTCTCTCAATCTTCACACCACAGCCTAATTCAGGCTGAGTCACCGCCTTCAAATATGGTTTGCGAGCCACATTTTTCTGGATGAGGCCTCCTAATTATAAAAAAGGATGTAATACTAATTACATGCTTATCTTGTAGGCAGGATATAAAGTTTAATGAGCTGTCATTTACGCCATATGCACACAGCCCCATAAAAGCACGAGATGTTATTATTTGGATTACGTTCCTTAATTCTACACTGTACAAAGCCACAGGAGCATTATTTTGGTTTTATCCTTCTACATCACCATTCTTCTCGTTCATATTAAAAAGTGTTCCAGCGCTTACTGCTAATAGAGAAGAACCTGTAACTAGATTTGTAGGACACTGCCTTAGAGGATCAGAATATTTGGGGCTGGAAATTAATTTTTTTTCAGTACTTTTCCAGAACCACAGAAAGTGACAATGCTCAGACTGTCCTTTTCTGATGAAGACAGAATCAAGGCCTTACAAAGCTCTGTCACATGTGAAGCACCACACACACCACAGGACTGGAACTGAGGCCTCGGGAAGGCAGTGAGGGCTTTTCTCCCTTTTTTCTGGCTTCATTCACCTGGAGACACTCACTGTGTTTGAGCTCCAAGTGTGTGAGCAGAGCAGGGCAGCATGCTGCAGTGGGGAAAAACAGCCATGAACATCTTCCAGCTCCATTTTCCTAGGACTGTGCTTCCAAACAGTAAAGGGACCAACAGGGATCATCAAGTCCAACTTGTGGCCCTGCATAGGAATCCCACTATATGCCTGAAGGGAAAAACAAGCATCCAAAATCCCCAAATTCCACACCCTCCTGCCTGTAGCTGACAGCAGCTTGCAACCCTCTGCAATCCCTGCCATATTTACTTGCTTTATTTTTTTAAGCAACTGGATTGTCTCACCCCAAGCGAGCCAGGTCAGCTGGACACTGTGAAGGGATCCAGTAGCTTTGCCGTTATCCCAACAGAACCCTGCCCACGGATCCCTGGGGCTCAGCACTGGGCCCACCAGCTCAGCAAGCACTCCTCTGAGCCTCTCCAAGGCTGTGCTCACACATCCTTCCCGCAGATGAAAGCTGTGGCCGCCGTAATCCCACACTCCCACCCCCGAGCCCGTCCTTGACCACACATTAGCACATTCTCCCTTGCTCAGTCACCACCCCGCATCCCACAGCTCACTCGCTCAGGGAACAACGCCAGCAGAAAACTAGTCCAGCTTTAAAAAAAAAACAAACTAAAAAAAATTTTAAAAGAGCAGTTTCTACCTAAGTGAGCTGATTCTGGAATCAAGTTACCACAGGTGCAGGGGTGGGGGCTGCCACAGCCAAGTAGGAGGAAGAGGGAGACTGACAGAGGGCAGGGTTAGAGGAGATAATAGGAAGAAATTTTCCCTGTGAGGGTGGTGAGGCCCTGGCAGAGGTTGCCCAGAGCAGCTGCAGCTGCCCCATCCCTGGAAGTGTCCAAGGCCAGGTTGGACGAGACTTGGAGCAACCTGGTGTAGTGGAAGGTGTCCCTGCCCATAGCAGGGGGTTGAAACCAGAGGATCTTTAAAGTCCCTTCCAACCCCAACCACTCTATTATTCTTTGACTGCAGTAGCATCAGATCAGTCCCAGTGTTATCTCTGGATGGGTCACACAGCTGAATTAAACAGGTTTGTTTGAAAATCAGCAACTTTTTTTAGAGTGAGTTTTCCACTGGGAACATTTTCCCCATCTAAACACAGCATCTCCCCACCTCCCCATTCCTGCCACATCCTTGTGCTGGCTGTGGTTGTTGCTGGTCCCCCATAAAGCAGCAATTGCTAACACGGAATGAGGAGCCGCTTCTCCTCCAGGAAAGCTTTCTGCCAGTTAAGTGGCACTAGTCAGGTAAAGCCAGAGTGACAGCAGGAGCGGGAGGTGGGGAACCAGCCCCATTCCCACACAGCAGCTCTGAGCCCCCATGTCAGTTCACAGCATCTCACGTCTGTCCTGGAGCGACAGAGCCCTGCAGGGAGGCCGGTGCTGAGCACCAGCATCCACACAGATGGACTGCAAGCCCTGCTGGGGGACCTTAAACCTGGTCATCCTATAACTGTCTTGTCTTGGGGATGACCCCCAGTCCCAGCAGCATTCCCGCTGCTGTGAAAATCAGAACCAGTGTTACAGGGGAAAGGAGGGTGGAAAACAACCCACTAACCAGGTCTCACAACACCAGTGGCTTGGGCACTAATGCATTTCAGCAAGTCCTGGGAGACAACAACAGGCATCCTGACTGTCAGAATCCAGGAGCTAAATGAGAGGTTTCTTGGAATTGCCCTCGGGCAGCAATGTTCAAGGTCTATTTATTATGTGACTGTATATCACACATCTTCCTTGCTCCCAGGATTTTTTTATTGAGCTAGGCACAGACGAGGCATTGTATATGGCAAAAATAAAACAACCTTGTTCCAGATAACACATTAGACCACTGCAATGAATCTCTGTGAATTCCCTGTTGTAAACCAAAGGGCATGTATTGACCTGTTGTACTGACAACTTTCCAAGAGATCTGATCCTTGACCATGGACCTTTTGCTGGCTGTGAATACAACTCCAGGGTTGCATTCAATACAACACCAAGGGCTTCCCCTTCTCCCATGTCATCCTGGAAGTGTGCTCTGCGTGTTCTTATTTGGTACTTTTCCATGTGACTGCAGCAAACAGCCTTAGTGACACCTTCAGTGTAACAGAGTGCTCCCTCCACTGAGCATTTATGAGCTTTACATGTAACTATCATGATTTTACATATATATATTACAGTGGAACAGTACTTTTCCTTCCCGCGTTGCACCTCTAGCAATCACACATGAATTTCCACCTACTCGGTTCTTTTTTTCCCTTCTCCAGCTCACTTTTCTCCTTACAGTCCCTCCTCCTGGCCTTCAGGCAGATTTGCAGGGGTGGGCGAGACAAGACAGAAGATGGGAACAGCAGTGACACAGCTCAGCCTCTTCAGGGGGACGGATCTCCCTGAAGTGAAAAGCAAACCAGGCTGGGGTTCCTGCTCCATCTACAAACTCGCCTCAGCTCCCAGCTCACACTTGTTAACCTCCAATAATTTTTTGCAATACTCATCAGTAGCCACTTGTGCTGCCAAGTCTTCCCGGACACCAGAGGTTTGGTAACTGGTTTTGGAAGCTGGTTTCCCTTTGAATGGGAATATTGATGCAATATGCTATTAGTCAGCCTGCGGCATCCTACTTGCCACAATGATCCCCACATCTATCTCCTTCCAGGTCCCTAAATCAGTGTTCATGCCTTGGGCAATGAGTTCCTCTTCCCCACAGAGAGCACAGTGCTGTAACCATAGCTGCTATGAGCCTGTCATCTATTTTAGCTAATTGGCTTTGCCTCCTGCTTGTGCTCTGCAGCACTCGCACCCGTCCAGACGTGCCCAGGACATGCCAGCTCCTTACAGCGCCGCCTTTGCCAAGCCACTCGCCTGGCACGTGCCTCTGGGAGGCATCTGGGAACACCAAGGAGACAGCAGGAATCTCAGGGACAAAGCCCACAGGCAGTGCATCTGAGGGGAGCTGTCTCCAGGAGATGCACCATTCCCTTTCATCTTCCTGGCAGGTGTCAGAGCAGATAGACCGAGACCCAGCTCCTGGTGCAGGAAGCACAGGGACACTCCTCAGGCTTAAGAGTTTTCTGGTGCTTGTGCTTTTAGCCAGTTTAGGAAGTTGTTTCCCTTGATTTCTTGTTAAAAATAAAAGCAAACCTTCTCAGTACTCTTCAGCCAGAACACTGAGCAGCCATGTGTATCCCTGATCCCCTCAGCTGCCCCCTCAGCTTTGCTAACCAGGTCCGTCTGTTCACACTGCAGAGGTGGCACTTTGCCACTTGATATTCGGCACAATTCCCCAGAGTGCTTCTTGCCTCTCCCTTCCCCAATTTCAGGGGCAGCTTACTTACATTTTTACTACTTCATTAAGGTTTAAACTCTGCTCCAACCCTGCAAACCTCCCTCCCACTGTCCGAGTTTGTGACCCCATCCCATCCTGCTGACAAGATGCCAAACCAGGATCCTCCCCAGAGCACAGGGATACTCACGAACCCCTGTGGCTTTTCCAAGCCTGATGTTAAGCTTTGACTTTTGTTTCCAGGATGATCCTCATGATGCTGGAGTCAGGCTTCCACACTCAATGTTTCCTTTGTCTCTCCATAATCTGGTGATGGTATTGATGGTGATCAAAGGCACCATGGGAGCCTTATGCTGAAGCACCATGAAAAGCAGCTCTAAGAATCACCATGCGTGGGTCTGTGGTCACCCTGCCCTGCCCAGGAATGGGACATAAAAAAAACTTACAAACCAGAAACATTATTTTAAAGAGTAATGTCTTAATGGGGAGATTGCAGAGGTTCATTATCCCGGCAGCACAAGTCCCTGTTTGACTCAAGCCACAATGACTCGTTCTCTGTCTCCCTTTGGAGCAGCATTCCCACAGTAAATGTTAACGGCGCTGTGCACACATGTGGGACAGAACAAAGCTCTGCTTTATCACCCGCTGTCGCGGCGTGAGCCGGTCTGTGTTACAGATCACGAAGGCAGCGGCTGCAAGGTCACAGCTTCTGGAGATGTGACAGTCATTCAAGCACAAAGATGAAGGTAGGACATTGCTGGGTCAGGGAGCTGGGATGTCTAGAGGCATTTAGCACATTTAACATGATGCAGGAAGACCACGCAAGGGAATTTCATACAACTGTGTGAGTTGAAAGGTACCTTCAAGATTATCCAGTTCCAACTCCCTGGTATTGGCAAGGATATCATCCACTAGACCAGCCTGCTCCAAGCCCCATCAAACCTGGCCTTGAACACTTCCAGGGATGGGGCAGCCACAATTCCAGTGTTTACTAGTGTATCTGTATATTTAGTTATCTTCAGGTAAAGACAGGGTTCGTGCTGCTGAAGATCACTGTTCCCTTGCTCACGGTCCAGGCTACGTCTCATCCCGAGGGAAGGGTGGGCTTCCAGCATCACCATTCCCTTCATCTGTGGTCTTTCACCATGCTGTCCAAAAGCTTCACTAGCTCCTTTCCCATCCAGGCCTCACTTGTACAGGGATTCTGCAGAGCAGAGTAGTGGATATTTAGCAAGTGGGGGGAAGAAGGGAATCCTCTCCTTGTGGGTGCCAGAGAAGTGGCAAAGGAAACATTACTACAGGCCCTCAAGGAACCAACAGAAAATGATAAGGGATACATAAGTAAGAATAGTTTCAACCTTGGGATTTTTTTGGTGAATCCCTTAAGAGGGGAGGGGTGCACACAGCACACAATACGGAAAACCCAGGATGCATCGCTGTGATGAAAGTGTTTTTTTGGAAGAAAGTGCTGGTTATAGATGTCCTCTAAATTCTCCGGGAAGAAGATAAAAGGCCTGACAGGTGCATTTTGGGCAGGGACAAGGCATCAAGCAGCTGCCCAAGGTACAGCTAAACATACAGAGGCAAAGTCAGAAAGAAGCTCTCAATTAAATGGAAAAGTGAAATTAGTCATTAGTCATGCCCCTGGGAGTCACTGCAGCACAGGAAGCTGAAATGGAAAAGTAAGGGAACTGAGGGCTATGAAATCTTCAAAGATATCTATGGAAGAAGTATTTAAATAACCAAGTTAATTATAGAAATGACAAAGTTTCATTGTCAGGAAAGGCCAAACAGTCTGTCTATTCTTACTTTTATTTTTTGGGGAAATACAAAGTCTCCTCAAAGCTCCAGCCAAGCAGCTGCCACTCATTTCCTCTCCAAACACAAAATATCAGCTTTATCCTTGTTCTACATGGGAGCTTTGGTCTTATAATGCTCCATGGAAAAAGAATTCCACAGGTGTTACACAGGGACTTGTGGTAACAAGAGGGAGCAACAGGCAGGGGAGCACAACCCCAAGGAGCTGGAGATGCTTAGAAAAGCTTAGATGTACATCTTAGAAACAGAACAGCAGCAAGCAGCACACAGAGACATAACCTGCACCAAGCCCAAAACCAAGGCAGGAAAGGTTTTGGCCATTAGCTGCATTAAACACTCCTATGCCCCATTCAATCACTTGCCTTTGGAGGAGCTGGAGGCAAGTCGCAGTGCATCCAAGGAGGATCCCAGCAGGTACCACTGCTCCCAGACTGGGTGCCCAGCACAGCCACAAGCACTGCAAAGCTCCCCAAAAGGCTACAGTCCCCCAGAGCAGCATCACTTAAACCCTGCTCTGCCCTGTATCCCATCAGCACTGACTCCCTGCAGCTGATCCCTCTCCCAGCAACACCTGGGGAGGGTCAGCCCTTCCTAGGGAGCACCTGGAAGCCCAGAGTCATAGAATCACAGAAGGGAACTTAAAGGCTGTCCCATTCCACAGACCAAAGGGATCCAGCTGGGACCAAGCCTGCCCCCTGAGCTCAATCCCCAGTCCCACAGGCGCTCTGGGCTCGCCTTCTTCATGAGTCAAAGTCCAGTGGCAGCCTGGAATCAGACTGCAGACATGCAGTGGATAACCCATCCCTAAGGATTCCTGTGCCTAAGGGGGCAGGATCCATGCCAGGAGGATGGGGGCTGCTTCTCACAGGCACCTCTGGAGGGGTGTGAAGCTGTACAAAACCTCCCACCACTTAAATGGGGTTATATTATCATAAGACAATTCCAAGGAGAGGAATGTTTTCTCAAAATTTGTATAACCACTGGAAAAAAGTCACAAACCACTGTGAAATTGAGCTGAAGCTGTGTTTCCAGGAATTAGAACCAGAAGTTCCCAAACCAAACTCCAGTTTCCTTTTTGGAGGGGCTCCAGAGATGTCTGCTGTGCATTAGCCCTGGTACGACCCGTACGAGGGATGTAAGCGCTGCCTCTCCCTGTGTAAATAGTAATTTCCTCCTGGTGCTGCTCAGTGGTCCCAGACCTCGGTGTTCCCTCTTTTTCTGTCTCTGTTTCTGGAATGTGATGGAGATTTTCCTCTCCCCAGCACTCAATGACCACCCCTACACATGTGCCACTTTACAGCAACTCCCTACTGTTGGCTTAAGCACAAATCGTTTGAATTTTAATAATTAGGCAAGGCCACTGCCTTTCCTGCATAAAAATATCTTCAAACAGCTTCTCCAAATTCCTGCGGAATTCCCCACTAACTATTCCAATCCTGCCTGGAAGTCCAGGCAAAGGGCTGGAGTTCAGAGGAGTCGGTCACCGTGGTCCCCCTGCCCAACCCTCCAGAGGCTGCAGCCCCCTGGTGTCACTGTACCCTGCACCCAAGTCACCTCCACCTGGTTTTAGCTGTACGTGTCATTTGTCCCCTGCTCTGAGCTCTCAGGGGTTGACAATTCCTTTTCCATCTCTCAGCAGAAGACAGGGAATGGTGGCTGAGCAGCAGAGGGACTGTGAGGGTCCCCAAGGGGCTGGGTGTGATGGGGCCTCGGGATCCCAGGGGTACTGAGCCAGCTGGCCAAGAGGAGCTGGAAGGGGCAGGATCTGACAGGCTGCAGCTAGACTGGCTTACAAGAAAAGGGAATAAGAACCAGAAAACAGATTTGCAGTTAATGAATGTAAGAAGGAAGATAAGGAGCTGCCCTGTGGGGAGCTGTGCCAGCCATCCGTGTGTCCAGCAGCCGAGCCCACAGCCAGAGAGCAGCCAAGGCTTTGAATTCAAGGAAGTTTTGTCCTGCCCCAGGGAGGTGGCTTCTTCCAAACCCAGAGGATCAGAGGCTGGAGCTCAGCATTCCCACTTAATGTCCTGCAGGGCCTGCCCATGTCCAAGGGTTTGGGGGGGGTGGGGAGCAGAGACTGGACTGTGGCAGTGGGGCATGCAAACTGCCTCCCAGGACTGGGTTTGCCTGCAAACCGAGGGGGCTGTGTGGTACAGCATCCCCCAAGAAGCAGCGTGTGGTGAGACACAGCCCCAATAAACATCAGGTGGGTGTTAAACTGGTTGGAGGGGGGGATGAAGTTCAGTACAGTGCTGGTATCTGCAGCTCAGCAGTGTGACGTTCCACTATAGCCCAGAGCTCTCCAAAGAGATGGATAAGGATGGACAGTGCCATTCCAGTGATGCCAGCAACAGCTGGATCTTGGTGCCTTCTTTAACCCACTTTTACCGTGTCAGCACCAAAACACATCACCCAGCCAGAAAACCTGCCTGTCCCCACAGATCAGTGACTGAGACAGCACGTGAGGCAGCAGCTGTGGGAGCAGGAGAACAAAATTATCCTCATCATCTCAATTATTTTCCAGGCACACATTTCATCTGCTCAAGGTTATGGTGTGAAGCGTCCTCCCAGCGCTGGGTACGTCTGGGCACGTGCAGCTCCTGGGGCAGGGCTCAGTAACCAGATCAGCTCCTCACACTCACCTTGCCGAGCAAACCCCAGTGCGGGCGCTGCACCGTGTTTGCTTTCATGGAGGTGCTGGCAGAGGACGTGCCCTTGAAACGTGCAGATAAGATACTGATGATGGGGAGCAATTCCACTTGCTATTAAAAACATCCAGTGACTGGAGAGCTCCTCATCTGATACCTGCTGCAAGGGCACGCCAGGCACCGCGGCAGCCTTGGGACGTCCCGCGGGCACTGCACCTGCACCGGGCACTGCAGCAGCTCCAGGGGACCCCATGGGCATCCCTGGCTGCTCCAGGCATCACAGCAGCCTCGGGGGATCCACGAGCATTGCTGCCCACTGTGCCCATGTCCAGCCACACATCAGCTTCCCGGGGTCAGCATCGAAATGCCCGTCCCCCCACAGCACTCTCCTTTCCAATCCTGCTTCTCAGAGAGCAGAGGTCCCTTTCCATGCAAAAACCAGAAACGGGTCCCCCAGAAACCAATCATGATTCCCAGTCAACTGGTCTGGCCTTGTTCGTTCCCCTCCCGTTTGTGTCCCTTTGCTGTCCCCATCCCGTGGCAGGACACAGGAGGACCAGGGGCTCTGCAATCCATTCACATGCCTGTTTATATTCACTTGGCTTCTGAGATATGGTTTGGAACCGTAAAAATATGTTATTTACTGTACAATTAAATATTTGTTTCCTAGTGGCTTGGACTTGGGTGAACTGGAGTTTCTACAATACCCTTTAAGCATGACTTACTATCTTCCTCACTGCCTTCCTTTTTTCACCATTAATACCCTCACTCTCCATGCCTTTAGTGGCTGCAGTGAGCTTTGCTGGGGACTTTACATAGTAAAAAATGAAACAAAAAATTCTCAAAGGAACAAATGCAAAGATTTAAAAGATTACTTTGCAGTTGAATCCATCTCTCCTAATTTGATCTGCAGGAAGTGCAGTGGCAAACTGAATACAGAATATTTTTTAATTAATCAAGAGTACTTCCCCTGCACGTACATTGGCCCAGCCCAGGCACCCAATTACTGTATTTTTAATGATGACAGTGCTGTGACATATTCGAGTGGACTGTCACAGCCTCTGCCTGTAGATTATCTGCTTCACCAGCACTTCCCACGGCGCTGTGTTTAGCTCTGGATGGCTGTTGTTTCCAGCAGGAGCCTGGCAGGGCAGGGCTCAGTTTCCGCCAGCCGAGCTCTGCCCTGGGCTCCCATGTCCCTGGCAGTGTGTGACACGTTGTTCCATGGGGATAAGCTCAGCTCAGTGCTTCTGTCAGGTTGTCCATGTTTGATCTATGGTGTGGTTTTTGGAGTTGTCTTGTGCAGGGCCAGGAATTGGACTCGATGATCCTTGTGAGTCCCTTCCAGCTCAGGCTCTTCCATGATTTTATGATCCAGGTGACTCCTAATTTTGCTGTTTTCTGGACAAAAATCTCTTAAACACAATTCAGTGTAAAAACCCAAATTATTTCCTTCACTTCTTCTAGAAGTAGGCAAGTTCCCCATTCATTTGGTACTTCCCAGTTGGACCCTGACCATTCCATTTCCCTGTGCATCCGGGGGCCACAGCGCGGTCAGACCCCCCAGCCGGGCCAGACGCCCCCCACACTGCACAGCCCCGCACTCAGCACCCAGGACAAGGCCAAACTGCAATTTTCTGGGTTAATTGCCAGGATGCCAGTGCAGGGGAGAGACAGAGATTCCTTTGTGCCGGCTCCAAGTGCCTCTGTTCCAGGAGAACGGCTTATAACCGACCTTGCTTTGTGTGCCCAGCCCTGGCTTGACGCTGTTTGCACAAGTGGCTGAGCTGACAAAGACAAAATCAGGAATTCTTGGAGATTTTGGGCAGTGAGGTATCTCCTGGAGCAGCTCTCAGACACAGAAGTCCCAGTTTTCCTCAAGGGTTCAGATCAGAAAATCCAATGCTGCAGTGAGCAGAGCTGACATTCCTGGGAGAGCTGACGCTCCAGGGTCCTGGGCTGCCCTCTTTGCCCTCCCCTCACGCAGTGAGGGAGCAAAAACCTTCTGATGCAGCAAGGCAAAGAAAGTTCCACCAGTGGCACACATTGGGAGAGCTGGGATCCTTCAAGTCCACCCATCCGTGTGACCTCGGTCCTGCCAGGTCCAGCCCCGCAGTGCCAGCACCCAGTGAGCTTCATCCTGCTCATGCCAAAATGAGGAGAAAAAAGTCTGTTTCCATTGTCAAGCACATGGGAAATCAAATGAAAGCCCAGCACCGCACAAGGACCAGCCAGGACAGCTCTGACGGGGCCCTACACAGAAGGGACTTTCCCACCTTTCCTTCCGAGCCACCACTGCCGGTCACAGACACCGCCCTGGCTCACGGAGCCGGTTCTTTCCCAAGTGGGAAGAAAGCTGCCTTGGCTTGGCTTCCAGGAAAGCAGGGGCAACTACAAAAGCTGTGGAAACCACACAACAATCAGAGGAAAGAGGAAAGTGATGCTGATGAGCAGATACTGGCTCTGAGTCTCACCTTGGTGGGGGCTGGGAACAACAGCAGCTTTGGCAAAGAGTGGATGAAGGAGCAGCAGCGAGGCACCACTTCCTGCTCAGAGGAATTACCTGGGTGGCAGCAGCTTCCAAAGTCAGGAAGGTTAAAGGCAGCCAGAGCTGGATAACCTGAGCCCAAGGAGCCTCCTGGGCAGTCTGTGGTTTTAAATATGGATATAAATATAGATTTGTGTTTATATATAAGTGACACAGGTTGCCCAGAGAAGCTGCAGCTGCCCCATCCCTGGAAGTATTCAAGGCCAGGTTGGACAGGGCCTGGAGAAACCTGGTCTAGTGGAAGGTCTCCCTGCCCAGGGGCTTGGGACTAGACAAGTTTTAAGGTCCCTTCCAACCCAAATCATTCCATGATTTCTATGATTTCTATGATTCTATATTTTGCAAGGCTGGGACGAGGGAATAGCAAACATGCTGGTGGGTTCTTGGCAGGTCTCAGGAAAAAGCTGTGTCAGTGGATTGATGCTGTTCATGATGGAGCAGCAACTGCAGGGAAGAAACATCATCGGGAAGCAGGGGAGGAGGAGAAATGATTTCTGTCAAGCTAACAATCTATTTTTAGATAAAACTGTAATTAAGTCAGTACTTGATAACAGCAGGACTTTTAAGGTAATAGGGCTTCTGTTACGTATCTAAATACAACATGGCACATATTAAATGAATCAGGAGATGTCTGTTGTCTCTGGAATGTAATTACAAGAGAAGAGGCCTCGTTTGGTTAGTGTATCCAGGAGAGTCCTTTGGGAGTCAGCTCTTGACTCTGAACTAGTTCCGAGGGGAGTAAACAATGTTCGTTTCAATCTGTTAAAATACAAAGGCTGGGAGTCATTCCTCAGGATGGGGTGCTCCCTCCTGGGAAACGGTGACTGGGAAAGACCAAAAGGATCCTGGTGAAGGAGCTGGGACGGAGAGCAATGTGCGAGACCATGGCAAAGACAAACAAAATTACAGTCCTGTGTGTCTGGCTGGGTAAGTGACAGGTTCTGGCAGAGATCATGGAGAGCGAGAGGATCTTAATGAGGATCTCCAGCCTTGCTTACAGGGGCAGAGCCCCATCCCCACCTGTGCTCATGCAGAAAGCAAACCCAAGCCTGGAGTAGCTGCAATGGCTTTTGGAAGCCAGCAGAGGTAACCCGGGACCCGGGCCTGGAGGTGAGTGCACTGCCAGCTGTGCACATGGGTGTGCTGCCAGCTGTGCACACGGGTGTGCTTCCAGCTGTGCACATGGGTGTGCTGCCAGCTGTGCACATGGGTGTTCCACCAGCTGTGCACATGGGTGTGCTGCCAGCTGTGCACAGGGCCAGCCGTACCTGAGGTGGATGCACCACAAGATGAGCACATGGGTGTGACACCAGGTGCCAGATGTACCAGAGGTGGGTGCACTGCCAGATGTGCATGTGGATGTGACACCAAATGTGCACAGTGCCAGATGTACCTGCTGCCACTCGGCCAGAACTGCCAGCTTTGCTGCCACCCAGATATGCCCCAGCTGTGGATGCTGCACCTAAACGAGCCTCAGATGCCCCATGGCTGCCAGTTGTGCCACAGCCAACACAGCTGTGCCAGGGCCCCAGCTGTGTCCCGGGTCCAGATGTGCCCCCTCGGCAGTGCCATTGCCCCCTCTCCCCTTTGCCCTGTGCCCCAGATGTGCCACATCCCCCAGCGGTGCCCGCCTCCCCATCCAGCTGTGTCCAGATGCTCCAGCTGCGGCCCCGCTGCGCCCTCTGGCGGCCCCGACGCCTCCCTGCACCTCCCTCTTCAGGGTTTTCTCTTCTCAATCATTTTATTCATCTTTTCCTTTGCTAAAACCTCTGTTACTTTTATAAAGTAACCGGTTTCCCTCGGAGCCCTCCCCAGAGATTGTTCCAAAGGGGTAAAGTGGCTTCTTAGGAGTTGATGGTTATCAAAATTCACCTCGTTATTATAAATACCATAATTTGCAGGAAGTGCAGCAGAAAAACTTTGACTCTGGTGGGGTTCATGGCGAAAGTTCCCATTCCCCCTGAAAGAGAAGAGAGCATTTAATAGGTGTCAGAGAGGAATTCCTTACTAAGTCGTTATGTGACATGAAACTGCTTAGTGGGTAGCAGTAACAAGAAAACAGTTACATATATTCTTACATATAAATAATATATTTTAATTTTATAGTTTTATATATTTAATATACATTTGATGTATATTAAATTTGATGTACATTATTATATTTTATATATTTTTAATATAAAGAATATTAAAAAAAAAAAGACTGGGAAACAGGCTGAAAAAAATTGGCCTCAAATTTTTGAACCTGAATTTTTCACTCATGTAACACACCTCTGGAATAACCCATTTCTCTGTAACACAAATCACACTGACCTCTGACTGAAGTCTCACATGGTGGGTCCTGTACTTCACTTGTCCCGTGCTGCCACGTGCCACCTGCCCACAGTGCTGTGGAGTCAGTGCTGAAACCCCCTTCTTTCATAGCTGAACTGGGGAGGCTGGGGAGAGGGAAATTCAGGTTTCTCTGAGACTCATCAACGAGTTTCATCATGAAAAGACCCAATTTAGTCAGCCAAATGTGCCGTGACAGCACCCACTCCTCCCACCATCCACCGGATGTGTCTGCAGTGACACCTGCACGTGAGGACAGCGAGAGCCAGTGTCACATCCCAGACATCCATGTTCTGCCCCACTCCTGCCCACGCAGGTGTCACTCCTGCACCCCCGAGTCACAGAGCCAGGCTGCCCTTCCCCAGCACCCCATTGGCCCCCCTCAACTTCATCCAGGGGTCTGAAATACATAAATGGGATTAAAATAGTCAGTCCTGCCAGTGCTGAGTGTTTGACACCAGGATGTGCCCAAGGATGTCCCCAGCAGAGCCCCTAGGGCAGGGATGGGCAGGACACAGCACAGACCCCCAGAGTTCCCCCCCCCACCCATGTCCCTACATGTCCATCTCCTCCAGGTGCTGGTGGGATGCTCCCAGCCAGCAGGAGGGGGATGATGGGCAGCACACAGAGTCAGGGCTTTCAGTGGTTCATTCCAAGGCTGCTACAAGCTCCAAGCATATTTTTAATGCATTTATCTCCCATCAGCTTCCTGCCAGGCTGGTCTGGGGGGGAAACGGGCAGAAAGAGGCAAATGGTGCTGGGGAGACTCCAACTCTGCAGCTGAACCAGTGCCAGTGAGAGCCCTGGTCCCGAAGGGCAGGGGGAGGCCATGGGATGGAGGGGTGACCAGGCACAGTGTGCTCACCACAGCCTGCTTCCATCACCCCTCGGCTGCACAGAGCAGAACACAACAGAAAGGGCTCTGCAGCAAGAGAGGGAAAGGGCTGGAAGCAGGCATGGACCATGAGCCAGTGGCAGGGTTTCACCCCGTCCCACAAGCAGGCAGTCAGAGGTCCTGGGAGGGCCTCCGGGAAAGGGGGAGGCTGGATTCAATCCTTGTCTTTCACCTGGGCTGGAGTCCAGCCCCAAAATAGCTGTCCAAAAACAAGATCACATGAGAGGAAAAAAATAGCAAGGCGAAGGATTATCCATACTTCCTCGTCCTATGTGGGTGCAGAGCGGCAGCCGGCACTGCCAGCCACGGTGTCGCTCTGGTGTCTGCCGGCCAACACCAGCCACTGCCCAGGACCCGGCACATTCCTGGTGCCTGTGCCCATCTGAGGGACCCTGCCTTGCTCTGGGACACCCGTGAGTGCTGCGAGGGGTGTGGGTACGATCGCTGCGGGAGCTGCTGGCTCCGGGAAGCAGGGCAAGGGGCAGGGTGACCCCAGCTTCCCAGCTGCCCCTGCCACCCAGCCCTGCACACTCCGACTGACCCTCAGGTGAGTGCCTCTTCCAGCATTCCCCATTTCCCCTGGGCAGAGCACCCTGCAGAGCCACAGCCTCCCAGGGGCTTTGGAGCCCCTTCTCAAAGAGACTACACTGCACGGTCCTGGTTCCTGAACTCCTGGCCAAGCTCACCAGCTCGGCCACATGTGTGGCACTGGGGAGCAACTGGGGTTTCCTTTTCCTCCCTCCTGCTCTGGCAGGAGTGGCTTTCTACCATGGTGCAGTACCCAGCTTGTACTGGGCTGAGCAGTGCTCACTGAGTCCTTCCAGGAATACCACTCCAAAAGGGATGGAACCAAAGCCAAAGGCTGGGGGATCTTATGGGTCTCATTTTAAATATGCAGGACATTTTGCCTAAGTTGTCTTTGCTGCAGGACCATGGTTTGTGGGGATAAGGAGCTGCTGGGGCAGAGGTGCTGGGGCTCAGCTGCCCACACAGGCACTGTCTGCGTGAGCTGGTGCCAGGCAGAGAGAAGCACCTACGGCTTCCTCAGGGCTCCATAGTTAATTATTCACTGTGCTTCCAAACAACCCACTGTGCATTATTTATGAGACTCAGGGCCGAGGAGACTGGTGGGTGTTTGAGGCAGTGAGGTGAAGAGGTTCCTTACCCCAGACAGAGGCAGGAGCAGGAGAGGAACAGGAGCAGCAGCCAGCCGTCAAAATCCATCCCAAGAGCCTGGGAAATACCATGGGCACCTGCTGCAGCTGGGGCTGCCCAGGCAGGGCCAGACTGGGAAGGGCAGAGGGAGGCAAAGCTGCTGCCATGGCAGTGCCCCGCAGTACCACCCATCCCCTCAGTACCCCCATCTCCTCAGTGTCCCCATCTCTGCAGTGCCCCCCGTTTCCATAGTGACCCCATCCCTGCATTGTCTCCCATCCCTCCAGCTCTCAGTGCAGGGCCTGGGGTCACTGCAGTACTGTCAGTGTCTGGATTTTGGCCAAGTCTCCTCTCCCCTCGTGCCTGGTGCAGATCCCACTGCCCAAGCCCGTGTTTGCTCCGCGTCCATACATCGCTCTGGTTGTTGGCTCCGTCCCGGGGCCGTCTGCCTTCAGGACAGGCAGAAAGGATGCCATTTGGCAGGACACCATCTGCAGCACTCCGTGCCCTGCATCACACCAGGGCTGCTGAATGCCAACCACAACCAGGGGGCAAGGGGGACCAGGCAAGGCAGGGAGGGCCCAGTCTCCCTGCAGCTCTGAAACAAGGGGGGTGATCCCTTGAGTGAGAAGAAGGAGCAGCATTTCCTAATCTTCCTCATATACTCAAAACCCCAGTGCCTTTCATCCAGGACAGCCAGAGGCAAAGCCAGGACTGCCATTCTGCAAGATTCAGGAATGTTTGGCTATAACTTTTTTTTTATTTCCTGAAATAGCAGAAGGAATGTGTGGGATTGTTCAAATTGGGAAAAAAAAAGGAATAGTGCTATAGCAGGAAAGGCCATAGAGTCCACCTGTGCTGTGGGGTGCATTAGGAGCCATCTGCACCAGCCACTGGTAACCACAGTCAACTCGGGAATGTTTTATCCAAACGTCTGGGCTCACAGCATTTCCAGCCCGGAATGCCTGTCCAAACACACTGGCTCCACGTGAGCCAGGACTAAAAGCCTATTCTGGGCGAGCCTTAGATAACGCAGCCTAAACACCACATCAAAGCACTCGTGGAGCCCGGCCAAGCGCTGAAGTCATCGCTCGGGCTTTGTTAGCCCTGCAGCAGCAGCAAACACGCAGCGACCCGCAGCCTCACACCTCGCACAGCTGCACCCCAACCTGTACCCAGCCTGTACCCCTTGAGCTCGCCACTGGCACCCCATAAGCCCACGAGCTCACTGCTGCCACCTCACGAGCCCACCACTGGCACCCCAAGAGCCCACTGCTGTCATCCCGCAAATCCACCCTGACATCCCGTGAGCCCATTAGCCCACGGCTGGCACCCTACAAGCCCAGCCCTGGCACCCCAGCGAAGCCGATGCCCCGGCACAGCCGCCCTGTGGTAGAGCCGGCATCGGCACCAGTTCCCGTCCTCGGGGACATAGAGCTGCATTTTATCTGGCTGACAGCACTCTCGGGAACACTTCGGCTTTTAAGGCCAAGCTCTCCCAGTGCCAGCGGGAACACAGCCGGAGTAGCCCTGTGGCCGCTCCTGCCCCGGCCCCTTCTCTGCGGCTGCCCAAGGGGAGGGCAGGGACCCCGTGAGCAGGGCAGGGACTCCCACGGGGAGGGCAGGGACCCTGTCTCCGCTGCCCGGGGCACCCGGAGCTGATTAGGGTGAGGGGGGTCATCGCCTTCTCAGAGGGTACTGAGGCACCCAGCACTGCAGGAATGTCCTGAGCCGCGGTGATGGGAGAGGGAAACGCGAGGGACAGGAATGCTGATGTTCGTTCAGCATTTGGGGGGTTTTCTCCGATCTTGCTGGCCGGGGGCCCTCAGCCCCAGCCCGCTGGTCTGACCCGTGGTCGGGCAGTGCAGGCAGGTGCCCGGCTCCGCTGCGGGAGTGGAGGCAAACGCGCGCTGCCGCCCCCTTTCCCCCCCCCCCCCCGCATCCTCCCGCTGCTCCCCCGCCCCGAGGCAGCTCCTCCTCATCCTCATCATCCCCGTTCCCTGTGTTCCATCCCGGTTCTCCCCGCGCGCACTTGCGGAGCCGCAGCCGGGAGCGCCGCGCAGCCGCCGGTAGGTGCGGGGCGGGGGTGGGCAGCGGCGGGATCCGCACCCGGGGCGAGGCGGGCGGCGGGGCTGAGCCCACGGGGGTCTCTGACAGCCCCACGGAGCCCCACGGGAGACTCACACAAATCCCACGGATCCCCATGCATGCTCTGCCAGCCCCACGGATCCCCACTGGCGGCTCTGGGATCGCCAGGGGATGCTCGTACATGCTGCACCGAGCCCCGCGGGATGCTCTGGGTTCCCCATGGGATGCTCTGCGAGCCCTATGGATCCCCAGGGGAGGCTATAGGATCCTCACAGGATGCTCATACATGCCCCACGGATCCCTAAGGGTTGCTCTGCCACCCCCACGGATCCTAAAGTGATGCTCTGCCAGCCCGACAGGATGCTTTAACGCCCTCACAGATCCCTATGGGATGCTCTGCCACCCCCACGGAGCCTCACAGGATGCTCGGGTTCCCCATGGGATGCTCTACCAGCCCCATGGACCTCCACAGGAGGCTCTGGGATCCCCACGGGATGCTAGTACATGCCACACGGATCCCCACGGAGTGCTTTGCCACCATTACAGATGCCCATGTGATGCTCTGCCAGCCCCATGGGAGGCTTGGAGTGAGGGGGCAGAGGGAGGTTGTGGAGCACAGGTGTGGGGTGGGTAGTGGGGAGGCAGCAGGTCCCTTCTCTGGGGACAGTTTTAGGGAGTCAGTGTGCTGCTCCCCCCAACTGGGACAAACCCCCCCAAACCCTGCAGGTGCCCCCAGACCCCAGGAGACAGGAGTGGTTCCGCAGCCAGGAGCATCATTCCAAATAACACTCTCCAAATTACTGCAAATTCGCCTAAAGCTCTGGGCAGAAGCCCAGATCAGAATTTAAATTGAAATATACAATGAACTAAAAACATTTTAAATGGCAAAACACAATGTTTGGACCGTTAAAATAACCAAACAAACTAAAAAACCCCAAACAAACAGGAATGATATAGTGCAGTGACACAGCACTATAAATGGTTCATTTTTGATGCGAAAAACAAAATAAAGTCGCAGAACCATAAAAGGGTTTGGGGAAGCCACAGCTTCCCTGGACAATTAAGGGTGATTGGGGATGCTCCATCCCTGGAAGTGTTCAAGGTCAGGTTGGGCGGGGTTTGGAGCAACCTAGTCTAGTGGAAGGTGTCCCTGCCCATGGCAGGGAGTTGAAACTGGATGATCTTGAAGGTTCCTTCCAATCCAAACCTTCTAGGATTCATAGCTAAAATAACACTACTGCAGCGATTATCCCAATGGGCCTGTCAGCCCTGACTCCTCATCACCACCATGCTCCGAGCTGTGAACTGTTCTCTCAGCCAAACCAAAGATGCCAAATATAAAGACAAATTGCTGCAAGGCTCGAATCGCCCTGTCTGGGGGTGCAGGTGGTGTCAGGGCTGAGCCTCCACACACCCCCAGGGTCACATGTCCCCACTGCCACTTTCCGCCACCTGCAGCTTCTTGGCCCCTTTGGGCCATTTAGCAAAGGGGAAACTCCCTGATAGAGCAACGCAGAGCAACAGCTCCCCATCCCTGCTGTGCTGTGGGTCTGGGGTGCTGTGAGGCTTCTGCTCTGGAGCTGAGTGTGCAGCTGATCAGGAATAAGGGCAAGGAGCTGTAGCCAGCTGCATGATGAGCTGCCTCAGCTGGGAGGAAGATCAGGGTCTCAGGAGTGGGAGGAAGGCCAGGGTAATTTAGGGAGCTTGGGAGGAAAAGTTTATCCCCTGGGCTGGGGTGGAGCTGGGAATGAAAGTTTATCCAAAGTTCTATCCAAAACTATGCAGAGTTCTAGGTCTGGCTGGGGACCTCAGCAGACCCGAACTCTGTCCAGCCCAAATCCTAAGTCTGTGTTCCTGCACATCTCGAGCCCAGAAACCAGAGGAAGTTGGGCTGACTTGGTGTGCAAGGAGAACAATTGGACATTGTGCTGCCTTATCGCCACTGAGCCCCGTCCAGGCCTGAGGAACCGATTAAACTTTAGACCCCTCTTTGCACAGACCTTCCCGTATGTCTCATGTGCCTCTTTGACCTCTCACCCCTTTCCATCCTCCTCTTTTTTTTGGTGTCTACTTTTCCTTTGGCCTCCCTCTTTATTTTGGCCTCTTGCCCTTTTCAGCCTCTGCATTTCTTTCCCACTCCCACCCTTTCTTGGCCCTCTACCTTTTTGCAGCCTCTATTTTTTCTGGCCTCATTTTCTCTTCTGATCAATCTTTTTTTTTTCTCTCACACTCCTCTACTCTTTTTTCTCCCCAACCTTCTTTGTGACTCCACTTCTTTTGCAGGCTTCTTCTTATCTTTAACCTCCATTTCTCTTTCAGTCTTCCTTGCTTACTCCATCTCCAATCTATTTTGCCCCTTCTTTTTTGGCCTCAAAATACGTTAGCACTTGTACTATATCTTCCAACTTTTTTAGTAAATATTCCCTAAAGGAAAATGTATCTTCCAGGGAGGTAAACCCTGCCCTGACCTAATGGGCTGCCCCTGAGTACCAGCACATCTCCCTCTTGGGCACAGCAGGCACTGACTCATGGCTGGGGCATTTTTAGGAATCCTGGGTACATTGTCTGCCAGTGCAGAGCTGTCAGGGATTATTGTGAGGGCTGGAGGCCTGCCTTTCAAATAGAAATCTCACAATAGAAATCTCTTTGCAGAAGAATTTTTTGAAAACCTGTTCAGCGAGAGAGAATGAGACACTGTGGCTTTGTCACAGTCTCTGCTGTGGATGCAGGAATCCTCCCTCTCCCTCTTTGTTTTAGAAAGGTGCCTGACTTGGTGTTTCTCAGCGATGGCAGTTCCTATTTTTTCCCCTCGTTTCCAACATTGGTGTCTGTTGGTTTAAAGAACCAAAACAAACACTGAGGTGCAGAGCAGCCACAGCAGCAGTCGGTGACTTGCAGGTTTTATATTCCTCAAATTCTGTTGGTGTTTAACAGGGAAGGTGGCACTGCCCACCAAGGGACAGGGACTCGTGCCTCATGCCTGGGTCATAGGCAGCCGTAGCCTCCAGCCCAGGGAGGAGGCAGAGGCAGGTCTGTAGCATGCGGAGCACCCGGCACCTGCAGGTGACAAAATTCTGGCTGTCACAAGCCTTGCTTTCCTCTCTAAAAGCTTGCTAAGGAAAACAGTGTAATAAAATGCTTCATTTCTAACTGTTGAATGTGGCAGACCCTCACAATGCCAGGATTAATATTTGGGAATTCTCTTGGGAAAGGACCCCCCTTTCCCCTGCTGTTTGTGCTGACCCAAATCCCCAAACCCATTCCCTTGCCCAGGGTACACACTGGACTGAGAAGGCTGCCTAGGGACGGACCAAGCAGAGATCCCATAGACAGCACCCAAGCCCAGGGTACTTGAGCCTGGCAGCTAACCCTGAGGACAAAGATCAGAAAAGAGGCAGAAAAAGGTTTGCCACGGGAAGTGTTTCACGGGGTGCAGAAGCTAGGCTGGCTGCTGTGCCCAGGGTGCCACTGACTCATGGGGTGACATCCAAAACCCTTTTGTCCCCTACAGACTCCTTTCAGAAGTGTTGTCTGCTGTGAGGCTTTGCCCTTTGCCCACAATGGTCTGGACACACAGTTCATACATGACTCACAACCCGCTTGCACTCACAAAGTCTGTCCTTGCTCCTGGCTCTTAATTTAGATCTGTGCCTCAAGAGCTGAAATCTCAGATCTTTCCTTCGCACATCTCTGGGGTTGGTAAATCTGCCTGTCCCACCTGCAGACCACCCTTGTCAGCTCTCACCTGTGCAGGGACATTATTTCTGCAGAATCATAGAATGACAGAATCATTCAGGTGGGAAAAGCCCTCTAAGATCATCAAG
Organism: Neopelma chrysocephalum; assembly: GCF_003984885.1. Lineage (NCBI taxonomy): Eukaryota > Metazoa > Chordata > Aves > Passeriformes > Pipridae > Neopelma > Neopelma chrysocephalum. The sequence goes on from NW_020897720.1 coordinate 4,896,982, forward strand.
TCCAGCCATTCCCCCAGCACTGCCAAGGGCACCCCTAAGCCCATGTCCCCAGGTGCCACATCTACACATCTGTCAATCCCTCCAAGGTGGAGCCAGCCCAGCAGTGACCCATGTGAGGGGCATGGTCTTGCACCCGCCCTGAAGGATGCAGGTCCCGGCCCAGGGGGCCAGGCAGGTAGCTCACCCAGCCTGCAAGCCCACCTTGAGGGCACAGTCACCCTCACCCGCTCAGGGTGGCCCCCAATTGCACACTGAGCTGTCTGACCCATGCTCAGTCACAGAACAAGAGCACGAACCAGAGCTGATTCTCTCCTTCACTCTCATCCCCACTGCTGTGGTGGACAGGAGGGGGAGATCTTTACCATGACAAAACCTGCTCTGTGCATTCGAAGATGAACTCCAGATCCCAGCTGTTTGCATACTCCAGACTCTCTGCGTGCCATAAAACCCCTGAAAATTATGCTGATCATGGGAGCTCAGTGCTGGATAACCCAGCTGCTTCCTGCCCATCTCCTTGCCACATGTTGCCTGCGGCAGTCACTGAGGGCACAACCTTCTGCATCCCTGCACCATCCAAGCAGAAGATGGAGCACCATCCGCCCCTCCACACAGTTTCCAAATCCCCCAGACATGGCACAAGGCCATCCCTGTATCCGTGACTGGCAGATCCCAAGGCTGTCCTGCTTTTACCTAATCTAGTTATGTTTTTCCCCAGAGAGGTTCCTCGTTTTCCCCAGAGAGGTCCACTGTTATTTCTCCAACACCTGCACACCCCCACAGGGCATGTGGGTGCTGTACACAAAACTACTCAACTGGGTACGTTTTGCACTGGAATTTCTACCTCCTTTTGTACTTAAGTCTCAATTGCAGGTCAAATCTTGGACAAAAAACCCAAGTATTTAACATCAAGTAAAACACTCCCTTCCCCTTGCTTAATATTCCCATCGTTGCAGGGTGTTCACAAAAGCTTCCGACTGATGGGAAGAGTTTACTGGCTGCCAGACTCCAAATAGGGGTTTTGGAGTTCACACCTAACCTCGTGTGGGTGTGATCCTTACCAGGTGCACACATGTAGGTGTTCACAAACCACAGCTGGGGGATGCTCACTGACTCCCTGGGGATCCTGCATCCCAGTGTGGGGCTGAATGTGCAGCTCATGAGTAAGAAAAAGGTAAAAACTCATTGGGGTCCTGGTGACGGCACTCCCAGCTGGGCAGGGGGCACAGCAACTGCTATTCCCCAAACTCTGCCTGGTTGTCCCAAAGATTTTGGTTTAGTTTGGGGCTTTTTTCCCACTTAGACAATTCAGGGCATCTTTCTGCCTCGACCATTGTGAGCATCACAGCAGAGAAGTTGTGGCTGCCCCATCCCTGGAAGTGTTCAAGGTGGGGGTTTGGAGCAACCTGGTCTAGTGGAAGGTGTCCCTGCCCACGTCAGGGGGGTGGAATGAGATAACTTGGAAGTCTCTTCCAACCCAAACCATTCTGTGATTCTCTGATCCTTGGCTGCATCCCTGTGGGCCAGCCTGACCCCCAGCTTTCCCCTAAACCAGCTGTGGAAACACTGGGCACAACAAACATCCCGATGTCTTTAGACTGCCCACTCGGGTGCTGGAAATAGCCAGTGTGGGTGTCACCTCTGGGGCTGAGGTTCAGCAGGTAGTTAAAATTGCAGCCTTCTCTCCTGCACCATGTTCTTTGTGGTGGTTTGTTGTTTACAGAGATGAGAAAGGGTAGAAGAGACTTCAAAATATATCCCCTTCCCTCTGAGGACTCTGTAATGGAAACCTGTGGCAGCATCCAAGGCAGGGCACTATTTGCCTTGGAGCAGTGTGGAAGTACTGCCTGCTGTCACACAGCCTGTGGTCACAGATGTCACGGCAAGGACCAAATAGGTGCCCATCTCTGTACAGACACAGGTGCCTCGGTGTGTCCCTGTCTGGGACAGGAGGACCAGAATTAGGGCTGTACCTTCCACCAAGGTTTGGCAGGTCCTGGTGTGTGACTCATACTCCTTTCTAGGCTGGAGATGAGGGTGACAAACATAGAGCTCAGTGTCCGTGGCCTCCAAAACCACCCACTACTGGAACTGAGAATTCCCCAAATTTTGCCTAAAGACCACGAGTCTCTACAGACTCTATAGACCACAAGAGGTGAAGATGCCCAGCTGCTCTCCCTAGTTTACTCCAGTGGCTACTTATCCACACTAATTATTTCAGGTTTTTTGCTAACCCACTCATTTGCACTGAACAAGATTCAGCTCTGAGCTTGCCTTGCTCTGATCTTTCATCTCAAATGCCCCTTGCATGCTCTTACACACTGCAGCTTTTCGCTGGAAAGTATTTTCTTCAGTCCCAAAGTCATGCAGATAAGAAAATTATTATTTATTGGAGGATTTTCCTGGTAATAGCAATTATTATCTCAAGCTTTTATTGCACTATTAAGTTACTGAGCAACAGTGTGCACAGGAAAACACAGCCCAAGCTCCTTATTCGCACAGCTTGGAGGAAAAAAAACCCAGGAGGTAGCGTCCATGGGTACTAGACACTGAATTTAAAATAAGATATTGAGCAACAGAATTAAGAACAGGATTCTTCCAGCCAGTTTTACTTAGAAGTTGACAAGAGCAGCTGTACAGCCCTTACACAAACATTGCAGGATGAACATCATTAACTCCCTGCACATTTTCATAGTAAATCACTGCTGAGCTTATGGTGAACCCAGGAACCAAGTGATTTTCCTTGGAACAACCCAGACTAAGACTCTGCTGAAGGAAGTTGGATTTCTGAGCGATGATATGTCTACTGATGGTTAACCACGAGGGTGGATGTGGGGTTTCACTTGGCCTGGAGATGAAACCCTGGATTCCATCATCCTCTGCTTCTTTGGGGAAGGACACGGTATAAAGGCTGAACCCAAACTCAAATCCCAGTTTTGAAGCTGGAGCCAACCCTCAGCTGGGCTTGGCCACCCTTCAGATGGCCAGCTGCAGGAAGTGCTGCCTGACACCGCATGAGCATTCCTCCTTTTCGCTCCTAATTCCATCCTCATGAGTATAAGCAACAGCACACGGAGGTGTCGGACCCGTCTGAGTGCCGAGGGGTTGGCGAGGGCTCGTGGCTGACAGAGAGTGACCCAGAGACTCAGTGACCAGGCACGTACCTGAACGGGGCATCGGCAGGAGGCTGGGCTTGGGGTGGGACTGGAGGGCTCAGACAGGACGTGGTGCAACAGGAGAACCAGATCACCCCTTGGATTAAGAGTATTGGATAGAGGGAAGTTCTGGGGCTAGGGTCTGTCATTTGCCATCATCTATCCATCCTTCTGTCCGTCCATCCGTGGGCACGCAGGGCAGCCACACCTGCAGGGCCAGCCCAGCCAGGACAGTCAGGGCCTTGTGGTCTGACACTGTACCCAGTGTCCTGCACTGACACTGGGGGTGGGTGGCAGGGGGATGGTGACATTTAAAAGCCCTGTGAATTGTCACCCAGCTTGACATCCCTCCTGCCTGCCAGGAACTGGGTGGTGGGTTCTGGGCAGGGCATGGGTGGGGACCCCACTGCAGGGACCCCACTGCTTGGACCGTCCCAGCCTAAGGGCTGCTGAGCAGGAGCCAAGGGGCACATTGAGTGCCCCCTGCCCCCAGGGGCTTCCTACCTCACCACAAAACATTTCAACCAACAACTGATCAGCTGTTACAGCATATCCTGTGGTTTCCTCTCCCTCCAGACACTTTTCCCTGGGAAGCCAAGCACAGGCAGACCCAAGGAGGAAAGGTGCCCACAGCCCTGCCCTTAACCAAGATAGCAAACACCCAAAACAAGGTACCTGCACCTGGTGTGTCATCCCTGGGTCCTTGGCAGCTTTGGCAGCACAGAGCCACCCTCCTTGGGTGGCAGAGATGAGACCACAACGATGGTGTTACTCACGGCACATGTCAGTGGCTGCTCCCAGCCAGTTCCATGTGCCAGAACGAGGTGCTGGGAGGCAGCAAAGCATAGGAGCAGGGATAATGTTTTACAATGGTCTCAGCACAAGCCTGCAAGAGGGAAAGGGCACTTTTAAAGGGCAGACAGCACCTGCCATCTCCTGGAGGAAGGAGGAACCCTGGGAGTTTCTCCACTAATTGCCTTTTGTAATTAGGACAACTGTTGCAGTGTAGCAGAGACGCCCCCAGCAAATCCCCCAGGATGAGGTGGGAAGAACTGGGTGTAGCTGGGCTGCTCCCAGCTGCCACCTCCTGCCAGTTTCCTGCACAGCGGTCACGGTCACAGCCACGGCCACAGTGCTGGCCCTGGCAGCCCAGCCCTGGACCCACAGTCTCTGCTCAGACCTTGGTCTGAGGAAGGACCAATACCAGCATCCACAGGGGAGCCACAGCCACCCCTCCTCATAACTGAGCAATGGCATTGCCTCTTCTGCAAGTCCGGAGGTGTCCCCTCATCCTCTGAGAGCAGCACACCTTCCAGCCCATCCTTGGCTGGAGGGACTGAGCTCTGGCAATCTGCTGTCCAGTGTGTTCTTTCCATCCAGCAGGTCCCACGCATCCGGCTTGCACTGGGAGTCTGGGCTTAAATCCCCAACATGAGGTGGTGGGATTTGTGTCTGCAGCCAGTGCTGCTCGTCTACGTGTCCGTGCTCTTGGTCTGAATCCAGACAGAACAGAGGGGCAAGACCTTCCTGGCAAAGCTCCTGCTCCCAGGCTGGATTGACTCCTGGAGCTGGAACTGCAATTAAGTTAATCACCGGATTGCAAAGGGCCGTGGGTGGGGAGGTGGGAGAAGCGGGAAGGTAATTAGAAAGTGGGTCATCTCTTGGTTTTCCTGTCTCCCCACAGACACCACCAGTTTGCTGGGATGTTGTACTGGCTGTCCCAGTGTGAGGCAGCATCTGGGGTGTCCCGGGCTCACAGCCCTGCATAAGTCACACCAGGCTCCAAGGCAGGATACAGGGCTTTCCCTTAGGCATCCCTACAGGCACAGGATTTTCTCCCTTCACCTGGGATGGGTTGACCCCTGTCCGTACCTCCCAGGCAGGATACCACCTTTACCTAATCTATCTTTACCATGATGCTCCAGGTGTTTGTCATCAGCCATTAGTGACACAAACTCAGTAAAATGCTAAAAGTTTCACTCCTATCTGTTTTACCTGCCACAAATCCAGCGTGACCTGAGTGAAATGACTGTGTTTCCTGGTAGAAAGCAGGAGATGATGACAGCAGGCATTAGTTAAATTGATTTGTACACTTTTGGTCACACTTCATGCAACATATTCCACTTCCAAAGGGTAAAACCTGGCTGATAAATATTTCATTGAGCAGTTAATCACATTGCTAGAGATAAAATCACCTGGCCATAAGCAAGACTAGAAACGAGCCAACACATTCTGCTGATACACACAGAATGGTCTACTACATATTTATTGTACGCTTTGCCTAATCATTTATTAAGTCACTCTAAGAGGATGCATAGTCCAAAGAATTCAAGTTGTGCCTTGCACCACCAGCCCTTGGGATGGGAACGCCAGACCTACCATGCTGCCTCTCTTGCAGCAACCAGAGCATGAGGAAACCTCTGCCTGGTCTCTAATCTTTTCCTGGGTGAGGAAATCTGTCCCATGCAGTGGATCTCTAAAACTTATGATCAGTAAAATCATTGTTTATCCAAGAGATGTTTACTCCACATGCCCAGGTGTGCTCAGATTGCCCCAAAGCTGTAATGGGCAGCCCATAGGCTGCTTTGGGAACCCTCAGGAGAGACAATGGGTGGAGGAAAACCACAACCTGAATTCCTTAAAAATATTCTACCTGTTGTAAGTGCTTTTGATTCCCATATGGAGTGTCTGAACTACCTGAGAAGTTACTGTTCTATCCAGGTGGCTGCAGTCAGAAGTGAGAATGCGAAAGGAGCCTATCAGGAGGTGATGCTGTCTGATCCCATCTGAGTCACATACCCTGGTAGAAACAGGATTTCTACTTTAATGGATAAAAAAACACTTTCCAAAGTAAACCAACTGGAGTGTTTCCACTGAACTCACCAGAGGGGGGTTCAGGGGATGCTGATCTCATTAACTGAACCTTAGGAAACTCCTGGGTTTAGCAGTTTTTCATCTCTCTGGACTACTCCTTGGAGTTCTCCACATGATCTTTAGCTGATCATCTAAATGACAACTGTGATTAACTGCACTCTTCATCACTGTAGCTACACAGAGACCATCCAGAACATTTCTTTCCAACCCCATATAAGGGATTGTGTCCAAAGCCAAGGACAATTTTGAAGTATTTGAGTCAACCTCCAATCTGGTTTAATCCACTGTATAAGATACTTCTGCTTTCCTCCACATAGTAGCCAGGTATTTTATATCTAAGGAAAAAAGCCAGGCTCACCTTAGTTGGCCACCTCCTAGTTTGATTTTTTGCTGGCTACTTAATTTGTGCCACAGGAGCCACAGAAGAGCCACAAAAGTTCCTGGCAATCCAGACATGCAAAAAACTTTTGGACCATTAGCAATCCTTCAAGTTGCCATCAACACCACCTCTGTCATGCAAGCAAAGGAGACAGCAGTGCTATCTAGTGAAGTCTGCATCGACTTTAAAACAGGAAGGGAAAACGACCCCACTCCTTTTCCATGGCTCCCAGCCTGCGCTGTTATTTCAGAGCTCACACGCCCGTTATTGGCAGCGCAACCAGCCCTGGATGCTCAGACTCAGATGCTTGCAGAGTTTGGGATTTCACATCAAAGCCACTGGTTTGGCCAGTGATAAAGTTTGGAACCAAAGCCAAACTTCTCAGAATTTCACAGCTATTCCGGTCCCATGCCGGGCTCATCTCCCCTCAGTGCTGCAAGGAGCAGGCACGCGGCAGTGCTCCAGCCACCACAGCTCAGCAGGACCTGGATCAAATGAACATTCGGGTTTAACTCTCTTTTTAAGTTCTTTTTGTCCTTCAGAAGGCTGTTTCTGATCCTTTGGGGTGCTGACATCTCCTTCCAGGAGAAAGAGCTGGGTGTCACCAGTCTGCTGGTGGGACCCTCTGCCCCCTGTGCCACAGGCAGAGCTGGGGCTGCCCTGGAGCAGGTGCCCTGGGTCCAGCTCCCAGTGATTCATTCTCTGTGGGGGTTTTCTCTTAGCACAGCACAGGAAAACTGTTACACAGAGGTGGAGGAAAGAGGAACCACAAACACAGCTGGTCTTGGACAAACACTCTCCAACTCAGCTTCAGCTCACTGTCCTAGTGCGACCGGCGGGGTCAGTGCTCGGCAGCAGCGATCTCCTACAGCAATCTCCTCTTGGAATATTTTCCTTTCTCCATGGGGCACCAAATAACTGCTGGAGTGTGGTGTCTCTCAGCTTTGCTTCTTGGAGAGAGTGTTCTGTTCTGCTTTGAGCTATTTAATAGCACTGTTGGGCTTCTACCCAAAGAAATAAGGCCCTTTATGTTGTCTTTGGTTCAGGTTCTCTCTCTCACTCGTGCTTTTTAATTCCCATAAAAACCTAACATGTTCCTGCCAAAAGTATAATTGTAGGGCCATGAGTGGTGGTGTGTGTAGAGGAACGACTCCATGGTCATAAAGTATGAGAAGAGCGATAGTGTTTAGCACAGAGAGACAACAAGAGTGGAAAAGTGTTCATTCAGCTTTTCTGTGGCAGTTAAGGCAGCTGGTGAGCACTGGAGTCATTCTAAAAATAGCAAAAAACCTTAAAGGAAATAAGTAATGATGAAGAAGCTGTTCTGGTCAAGCCACCCAGAGATACCCTCAGACCTTCAGGTGACCACGGGGAGAATCCAGCCCATTCCTTGCTGCTGCTGGCTGCAGGGTTTGCTGAGATCCTGATCAGAGCTCTTGGATCTGGGGTATTTCTTTCTCATTATCATCCATCATCAACCCAAGAGACTTCTGAGTGCCTTTTGCACTCAGATAAAGGTTCAAGAAAAGCTTTGGTTCCAGGAAATTACACAGTGCTGCTGATCTTGATTAATGCTCAGTAACACACCAGAGCCCTGTGGGCTGCATTGGGTGACTTAGAGGCTTTCCTTCAGAGAAGGAGTTGGCAAGAAAAACTGAACTACTGCATGAAAAGTACAATTTCTTGACAGGAAAATAAATTTAGGGACCAAACACTCCGAGAAATACCTGATTCACCTGACAATGGTGTTAAAAAAGGATTTTGAGTTTGTATTTGGCTGGTCCCTCACCTGCTTTGGAAGCTCTTGTGTGTTGATTCACCAATCTCAGGGAAGGAGGGGGCTGGCCCATGTTATCACTCCAGAGAGCACTTCCCAAAATCCTGATCTGTGCTGAACGGGGTATCTGAGAGCAAGGAGTGAAGTCTGTGTTTGAAGCAAAGCTGGTGCAATGGCTGGCAGTGCTTTCAGCAACAGCCATACAGTCTGTATGTCCAAGGTTTCAGCTTTTAGCAATCCAACTTGCAGACGTTTTTATCCTCTGCAGGCTTCTGGGACCCATTTCAATGACTAGTTTTCCCTTCTTGCAGCTGCATTTGCAGATTTAATTACTAAAGAGTTTAGAGCCAAATGTTTAGAGATACTATGTATATATACGTGTGTGTGTGCGTGTGTATTGCAGAGAGTTGCTGTCCTTAATATCTCCCAGGGCACTCAAAGCACCACAGCAAACCCACACAGTGTGGTACTGGCTGCATCCCAATGTACCAGTAGCACAACTCAGTGCTAAAGAGACATTTTTACAATCTATAAACACATATAAACAGTGACTATAAAATATTTTCCATAATCCAGCTATGGGAATACATGACATTTAAAGTAATTTCCTGTATCTAGATTTATTCTGTGGCATGTCTTTTTCTGTTCATAAATCCACTTCTCTCTAACCACTATAGAACTCTGCATATGAAAGACAGAATGAATTCACGTGAGATTTTAAATGTAGTTTGTAGGCTAGAACATGAATGTACCTGGAATGTGTGTGGGACTCTAGTCATCTCCCATGTCATCTCCTGATGACACAACTGTGAGGGCAGTTCTCACCCTCAGACATCCACAGCATCTTCCTTTTATCGGTCTGATGCCTTCAGGTTTTTGCACAGTGTCTGCTGAAACATGGATCATGACCATACAGTCTCCTGCAAAATGAGGTTTCAATGTCATCTTCCACTAAACCAGGTTGCTCCAAGCCCTGTCCAACTTGGCCTTGAACACTTCCAGGGATGGGGCAGCCACAGCTTCTCTGGGCAACCTGTGCCAGGGCCTCACCACCCTCACAGGGAAGAATTTCTTCTAAATATCCAATCTAACCCTGCCTCTGTCAGTGGGAAGCCATTCCCCCTTGTCCTGTCACTCCGGGCCCTGGTCAAATTCCTCTCCAGCTCTCCTGTACCCCCTTTAAACACAGGAATGTTTCTGGTATATTCATGACATAATCTAGACTCACAGTTCTTGGTTTTCATATGGTCTTAATCACTGTCTGGGTAATCCTCGGACTCACCCCCAGGCAGCGAACGGTCCTGCCCCATGCTCATCTCCCACCATGTCTAATGCGTGTTCTGACCTTTTCCGTGGGTGTGTTCCTGGGCCAAGGAACACACTCAGGTGTGTTCCTGAGTGCCAAGATATGAGCAATATTTACTACCTGGCATGCAGTGGGTGTTGCAATTCCTGGTCATAATTGTGTTTGAGAGTCATAATAGCGGAGAAAGTTATTACCTGGGCTCCCTTCCCGCCTCTTGTGGGTTCCAATCAGACACCGGGTGTTTTTCAAATTGGTTTTTGAGTGTATAATTTTAGTACATACGTCAATAGAAAGTGGAACAAAAACAGAATTCACTATGATAAAATTAAAAGGACAGAGCCCCTCCCAGGCGAGGAGACAGCCCCCCGCCACCTCCCACGCTGGAGAAGCATCACCTTTGTGTCACTTTTTGTCACTTTGTGTCACTTTGTGTCACTGCCGGAGCCATCACCACTGTGAATCACCTGCCCTGCAGTCAGCCCAGGGACCGGCAGGGACCCCCGGGCTCCCCCTTCCCTTTAAAGCCCAGGAGCAGCAGCGTGTGCCCAGCACTTGGTGCCACCTTTGCTGCCACATCTCTTGCAGCTCGGCCGTGGGAGAGGCTGCAGGATGGCCGAGGGAGAAATCACCACCTTCACTGCCCTGACTGAGAAGTTCAACCTGCCCCCGGGGAACTACAAGAAACCCAAACTCTTGTACTGCAGCAATGGGGGCCACTTCCTACGGATCCTCCCGGATGGCACAGTGGATGGGACCAGGGACCGAAGCGACGAGCACAGTAAGCAAACCCTATGGGTCTTCTTGGTGACCTCCTTGCTCCTATGATTTCATCAGCTGGGATGGGGGGAGCTGGGGAAGACGGGCACTGGACCAAGGTTTCTTGAACCCTGGTGGTAACACACCTTCCAGGAGTCACACATCTATAGCCCATAGGCAGAGCGAGGGAGGCAAAGTATGTGTGATATAAAAGTACAGATATAAAGTACATAAATAGATATATGGAGTATTAAATCTGACACTGGTCATTACCTCATGAAAGGCAGGCAGATACAGGGGAGGCAGCACTGATACAGCAGGGCTGGGTCGTACAGGGAGCTGGCAGCTGGCAGAAAGGGCTTAGGGCAGCCTGGCGCCCCACACACAAAGCCATCACTTGGAATTCTGTGCTGTCTCTGCATTTGCATCTGTTTGCCACAGCAACTTAACAGGTCACCCATGGCCAGGGTCTCGTCTCACTTGTCCCCATCCCTGCAGTCGGTGATGCTGGTGGCTCCAGCCCATGGGTCTTTGGGGACCTGCTGCTGGGAGGAACTGCCCCCGCAGATGCCACTGTTTGTCCTACCAAGGAGTCATTGGGAAGTTTTATGCTTTTTGAGCTCTTGCACTCCCAAAAACTCTTCAGCGGGTTTTTTTAACTCGATGCCCAGGAGAGCTGGACCAGCCACACAACAAAGCTCCCGGGGGCTCCGTGGGCAGCAGGACCAGGCTCTTCCCTTTGGCTCTCAGCAGAAACCTCTGGGTACACCATAACCTGAACATTTACTGGAATACGACTGGGATCTGCCAGGCTCCTATCCGATTAGAAGGAAGGGCTGAGAGGAGCCAAGTCAGTCTTTATTTACTTTGAACTGCGAGCACACATGTGGCTTCTCCCCAAACTTAACCTTTCCTCTCACTATTGTTGTTTTAATGACAGGCAGTTTATAGTCGAGTTCTAATTACAAACACTGTCTCCCATCACTTGCCCAGCACAAGTGCTGGGGGATGGATGAGGATGAGTCTCCTGAGGCTGGATGACCATAGAGTGGGGATCCAACCTCCAGCTGGGTATGAACCCAGCACATAACCCTGCTCAAACCCTGGGAGAGACAGCCAGGACAATGACCCGAAGGATCTTCAGGAGACAGGACCAGGCTCACAAGACCCACAAGGAGAGGTCATATGAGCTTAACCAGTGTCTCTGCAGCATTTTCCAGAGGTTTTGGAGTCTGAAGGGGAGGTCACAGTCAAGATGGCATCTCCTGGAACATGCGGAGCTACCAAGTCCTTGAGCATCCAGCTCCTGCACCCCAGCCTCAACCTGCCATCTCATGGCATGGATGCTCCCACACAGCCCAGATTTTTTCCCTCCGGAAAAACAAAGCCATCACCTGGGGTGAGCTGGTCCCCACAGCCACATCGCACACACGGGCAGCAAGTGCAGGCAGGTCCTGCGCCCCAGCACGCTCACACCTCCCCGGCTGCTGGCCTGGGGCCACGTGTTTGAAAACCTCTGCCAGAAAGGAACCTCCTGTAAATGATCTCATAAACTTGGATATAGGAATGTACTAATATTTACAGAGGAAACTCCTGGAAGGGCTGCATGCCAGCAGAGCAGCCCTGCCACGAGGTGCCCTGCTCTGAGCACCAGCTCTGCCCACGGTCCTGCCCCTGTGCCTGGGAAATTCCAGAGCTGCTGAGTACCATTCCCTGGTGTGCAAGAGGAGCAGCCCAGACCATGACCAGCACCATGGGATACTGCTCACCCAGCTGGGACAGGCACCTGCCAGCCTCAGGGAGGGACAAGACATGGGAACACCCACAGCTCATTGGGAAACCAACGGACACAGAGGCATTATAGCCTGCATTGATGCTCTGCAAACTGCCCAAGCTCATTTTGCTCCTGACAAATATCAAAAATTCTTATTTTTATCTTTAATGGCCTTGCCAGGTGCTAGCCCTGGAATCAGGGAGGATCTCTAAGGAGTGCAGGAGTCCCTCCAAGCCCTTGTCATTCAGGCTGATGCCAGAATTCCCTCCCTGCATCCTTTTTTGTGTGTGGGTATCCCAAGCTTGCACTGTGAAATGGGAAGAAAACTTACCAGGACATTGCAGACCACTCGGGATGAAGCTTGTTTCCACAAAAAACCTTATTTTTCCTGTTTCATCCCATTACTTCATGGAAGGAAATCAGGCCTGTAAAATGACACAAGAAGCACAAGCTCCTTCCTCCAAACCCACCGTTCTCCCTTCCTCTATGGCTGAAGACCTCAATGTCCCTATCGGCAGCTGGAGGATTCTCACTCCCCTCTCTCAGGGACAGCTTTTAGGACAGTATCTTCATTTTCATCCCATTCCCCTCTTTCCCCCTGGATTGCTCTTGGGGCTGCAGCACCACAGCGAATGTAGGTGGGCTGGGGCTTTCCCTCTGCAGATTCCCAGCCTAAACCAGGCATGCACTGGGACTGGGTATTCCTGCAAATCTGCACCTACACCATTTCCTAATTAGCCATCATTTACTAAGCAAGAAATGCAAAAAAAAGAAGGAAGAATGTGAACCATTACAGCAAAGATTTCACTGGGAAGAGTGTTCTGCCAGGCCAAGAGGTAACATTGCCTTTTAACTCATCTAAATAAGGATAAATAAATTAAATATAAACAGGAAGGAAGGAGCTGGAGCCGAGGCATCCGTTCATACTACATTAAAACCAATCTAAATATTGCTGTCATAAATCTCATGAAAAAAAAAAACTGTCTAGGAGATGGAAATGATCACTTGGAAGAGCTGGAATTTGCAAGTCACACTGACTACAGCCACAGAGCCACAGCCTCTGCACACACCGGTGGGGCTGTTAATGGCTCTGGCTGCAGCGTTCCTGCCCACCCATGAGAGCCCCATGGGCTCCTCCCTGAACACACAGCACTGGAGAACTGTCCTCCCAAGGCTTCTCTCCAACTAAACAGCCTTTTCCTGATAAATATGTTAAACAAATACTTGAGCCAAGTTTTAATCACTTTCCGAGACTCCTGTAATCAGCAAAGTAAGGAAAAAAGGAACCAGGCAAATGGAAAGTTTAAAGCTGCTGGGTGAGGTACAGGATGCTGAGTAGAGCAGGATGCTGCAGCTCCCCTGCTCACTTCCCTCAGCACAAGACCAGAAAAGAGCTTTTTTTGCCCTGGAGTTCCTAGCTGCCATCCAGCATCGGGAATGGGGATGGAATCTGGTGTCCGGCGGCTGCAGGGCCTGAGGCAGCTCCCATCGCTCCCACCCAGGCTGCGCCCTGGCAGACCCAGCTCCTGCTTCAGCATCAAATCCATGTTAGCACTGCACATTTGGACAATCTAAGGTGTGACTACCTACAGGAGGTACTTTTTTAGGATGAAGATCAGCCTTTGCCATCTCTCCACTCTCCACCTACAATGCCCTGAATAAATCCAGCCACAGTGCACGGCTGGATGGGATGCGCTGGATCAGGAGTTTGCAGTGCAGGCATCTGCACTCTGCCCATTGCTGGTTTAGCTCTCAAAATACTTCTTCATATGTCACTCCTTAAGTGTCTTGTCAAACCACATGAGAAATTTGTAAATTAGAGCCAGAATTAAAACCCCAATCTCCTGTGTCCCATTCCAGCATCGTAACCAAAAGGCTGCCCTTCCTTTGATGTAAAATAAGGGGAAAATTGGTCTTTGGTTCCTAAAGGATGGTTGTGGGGTTTCTTTGAAGGAGAGGGTACAAGGAGACACTTTTATTACACACTGTACTGTTTCCTATAAACACTTTATAAGCCAGGCTTTGGAACAAAATACCCTGCTAACCTTCCTAGCAGCTATTTTTTCCCCCCTTTTCCTATTTTGCTTTTAATGTTGTTGTTATTGTTTCATTTTTACTTCCAGTCCAGCTCCAGCTGAGCGCAGAAAGCGTGGGAGTGGTGTACATAAGGAGCACCCAGTCGGGGCAGTACCTGGCCATGGACACCAACGGGCTGCTCTATGGCTCGGTAAGTGGGAGGATCCCGTGGGACCAGACACAGAGAGGGCTTGAGGTTTGCAGAAATCTCATAGCTCTGAGTAATGCAAACCACAGGCAATAATTAGGCTCTGTTTGTGATTCTGGCAGCTGGACAGTCGCTCTGCATCTGGCTTTATTTTGGGGGGAAATAAATAAATAACCAAATATCGCCATTACCGACCTGCCTCCAACAAATATTGGGTTTCCTATCTGACACTTGATAAATATTGTGTTTCATACCTGGAGCAGCAGCTGCTCTGCAGCCCTTCAGCAGCTGACAGCTGGTCTAGTGGAAGGGGGATGGAATGAGATGATCTTTAAGGTCCCTTCCAACCCAAATCATTCCGTGGATTTGTGCTCTGAGCCTGTAGCTGCCACCCCACATCTTAGTGCCAGAGCAGGAGCCAGGGCCAGGACCAGCTGATGGAGTATGGGGCCGGACTCCATCACTGTCAAATAAAATGCCCAGGCCATGGACATGCTGCTGCAGGAGTGGCCCAGGGGACAAAATCAAGGCTACTTACCTTCAAGCTTTAATATGAGCTTTACTGGGGCATGGAGATCTCGGAGGTGGGTCTGGACAGCATCCTATCGGGGAGTACCTGAGCTGGGATTACCACGTTAGGAACACACATCCCCATCCCCATGGCATCGCCCCGGCTCACTGTCGTTCCCCTGGGCTCTCTTTCAGCAGTTACTGGGTGAGGAGTGCCTGTTCCTGGAAAGGGTTGAAGAAAACCATTATAACACGTACATCTCCAAAAAGCACGCGGATAAGAACTGGTTTGTGGGCCTGAAGAAGAATGGGAACAGCAAGCTGGGGCCGCGGACTCACTACGGCCAGAAGGCAATTCTCTTCCTCCCGCTGCCCGTCTCGGCTGACTAAGCCCCATCCCAGAAGCTCAGAGATGACCCCAAATACCAAAACCCAACCGCTGCCGCCTCCTTAGAGCTCGTTAGAGCTCCGAGCTTTAGGTCAAGGCTTTACCAAAACTAGCCAAAGCAGAGCTCCTCAGCTCTGCACAAAGCTTTGCAGAGATGAGGGGAAGAGTCCTGACACCCTCCCAAGGGCCACCGCCCCCCCGGCTCCCCCTGCCCTCCGCTGCCTGCTGTTGTGTGCCATGACCACGCTGCAGCTCCTGGGGACACACACGGACCTGCCCTGGGCAGGCACCCAGAAACCTGCCCAAAGGGCACCCCAAGGTCACCCCAGTTACCAGAGAAGTGCATGCTTTGTGCCCCCAGGCATTCTAAGGTAAAACCTTCCTGGATACTGTGTATTAATGTATTTATCTATCTAAGTATGCAGCTTCTAACGTGCCCTCAAACAATCTCAGATTGGACCATCAGTCCTGTTATCCAGGGCCACCCTGGTGAATGCTGGCTGATATCCTTGGTGTGTTAAGCTGAACAAGCAGGCAAAGCTCCAGTCCCAGACCTTGGCCTCCCTCACAACACCAATAGTGCTGTATTTCATGCTAGTTCCTACCATATGTTATTAGTATTTATTTATCAAGTAAGTATGTCTCTTCTACAATCTGTTCATAGGTAATTCCAGGTACCAAAGCCCCTTGATGCTGTCCCAGTGAGGAAGGGGCAGTGGCAGTCAGTGACTGGTGTGAAGGTGTGGTGCACAGCAGGAAGAGGCTGCATGACAGTGGCAGCACATTGCACCCATTCCCAGGGATATTCCCCTCACTGCTCTGGTGTCTGGCTACATGGGGCTCTAAAAATGCCACTGGAGCCCCTTGATGACTCCCAAACCCTGTGAGAAGCTGTTTCTCCTCACTGGGCATGATGCAGCTCAAGAGCAGCTCAAGAGCCACTCCTGCCATGTGAGAGCATCACAGGAGCACCAAGCTGCCACACTGTACCCAGAGTATCCACAGTTTCTCTGCAAAACCTGTGCCAGGGCCTCACCACCCTCACAGGGAGGAATTTCTCCCTAATATCTAATCTAAATCTACTCTTCTTCAGCTTAAAGCCATTCTCTCTTGATTTATCCTGCCATCATGGACAGGGACAAGAGACAAGTGCTCCCTGCTCCCGACAAACTCAGATCAACCATCTCTACACAAGAGAGGAATAAAGAGCACTCTATCTTACATATTTCTGTAACAGCAATTAGTCACTAATTACTACACTTTACAATCGCTCTAATTACTGCACTTCTGCACTTGCTGGCTCTGAAACCTTCTCCCCAGCACTGATAGCATCACAGGTAATCCCAGTGCTCCTGGGCAAACAGGGAGCTGGCGTAGGAATGGCAGAGCTGTGGCTGTGAAGGAGGCTGCACCAGCTCCTTGCACCTTCTCATTGCCATGGCCCTTCAGTGCTGCTTCTCACCTGTGGGATCCACGTGGAAATTGAGTGGAAAGATGAATTTTGCTAATCCTGCAGGTACCAGCTGCTCCTCTTGTCTTTTACACAGCAACATTCCTGTATAGCTGCCCACAGGGAGGGCAGATGGGTGGTCTTGGAAGTATTTACTCTGTGCACAACGAATGGTTGAGGGACCACAAACATAAATTTTCAGTTTTTACTTAGAATTCCCAACAGCCATAAAGGCACATTTTTAATATATATATTTCTACATACCAACTAAAACATTTCAATTAGAAGAAAGCAATAATGCTTACAAAAAATCTACTCTGCATTGTTGCCTTCCCCCCTCAAAAAATTAAGCACAGCAGTGGGATAACTTTGGAGTTTTTCAGTACCCCTGTGTCCCAGGTAAGCCTGAACAGGCAAACACCTGTGATTTGCAGTGTTGCCTTATTTTCACATCTAAGCCCATTAATATAACTCACACCAGAGCAGACATGGTTCCCTGCAACCTTTCAGCTGGCAAGCACTACCCCATGGAGGTGTCTTCATCATTTTCATGTGTTCCCTCATCCTACACCTGCAGGGACATGGATCCCTCAACAGGCTGGACCCCTCCACCTCTGCCATCAGTGCTGCTCTGAACTTCTAATCGCTTCATTGCAGTGGATAAGAGTTGAGAACTACCTGACAGTGCCCAGTAAGGACAGAATATCTGCCAAAATCCTGGATTTCAGCCAACAAGCTGCGGGGGGAGAAAGGCCAAGAGAGGGACCCAAACACTACCGATGGCCCTGGCTCAGCTGCTATCACGGCTCCAGCATGATATTCCTACAGCAAACACACAGCTGAGCAAGACAGAGCGATGTGGAAGGCCGACAACATCAACACCCTTCTTAAACACTGTGGTTGCTTTCCCTGTGAAAGGTCGAGCTGTCACTCAAGTCAAGAAGTGAATGAATGCATGAGCGGGAGATCCAGGTTTCTAATTAAACTGGAAAGTTGGAACGTGTAATGCCGGATTTAGCTGCGCTGTCTTGCAACACCTCATTAACCCAGGGCTCTCCTCTCGTTAGGCTTCTGCCGCTCAGAAGCCGCCCCCGCAGGTACACGCTTGATGCCCAACCAGGGAAAAATGTCAACACTTGGGCTGAAAAATAATCCCCGGGGAAGCCACAGTAATTGCTTCAGACAGATGGACAAGCCAGGATGGCATTGCCCAGGGAAACCATGCTCACCTCAGGGAGTTTGTCCTTAGGGTGAGAGGTGAGGGGGGGTGGGGGGGGAAGGAAAATTATAAGATTTAATAAAATCATTACAAGTGAAGATCTTTCCCAATAAGTGCAGGGAGCCCAAGTGTGCTGTTAGAGGTTTTCTGGAGTGTGAAGGAAAGGGAAGAAAGGAAAGGGAAGGAAAGAAAGAAGGGAGGGAGATAGGGAGTGAGGGACAAGAAAATGCCGGAGAAAGGTAAAAGCTGGGTCGGGCCATGCTGCACAGCTGGGTTGGGCTGTGGAGTGTGCTGGAGGAAGGGAACACACACCTCTGCTCCATGGGACAGATGGACCAATGGTCCTTCAGTCCATCATGAGCTCCCTGTACATACAGGGCAGATGTCCTGCCCAGCACTCCCCATCTTTGTGTCCAGTTCTGGAGCCCTCACTCCAAGAAGGACATGGAGGGGCTGGATTATGTCCAGGGCAGGCAACAGACCTGGGGAAGGGTCTGGAGCACAAGTCTTATGAGGAGCAGCTGAGGGAGCTGGGGGGGGCTCAGCTTGGAAAAAGGAGGCTCAGGGGGGACCTTCTCACTCCCTACAACTCCCTGACAGGAGGGTGAAGCCATGTGGGGGTCAGGCTCTGCTCCCAGGGAACAAGGGACAGGACAAGAGGAAACAGCCTCAAGTTGTGCCAGGTGAAGTTTAGATTGGAGATTAGGGAAAATTTCCTTCCTGAAAAGACTGTCCAGCCCTGGCACAGGCTGCCCAGGGCAGTGGTGGAGTCCCCATCCCTGGGGGGATTTAAAAGCCATGTGGATGTGGCACCTGGGGACATGTTTTAGTGGTGGCCTTGGCAGTTCTGGGGCAACGGTTGCACTCGATGATCTTAGAGGGCTTTTCCCACCTAAATTATTCCACGACTCTATGATTTTCAGCCAAGGGAGCCCACGCAGGGAGCACCAGGGCTGCTGCTATTTCGCCTTCGGTTTCGGATCGGAGCCGGCGGGAGCGGGCAGGGACAAGCTACGCGGGCGGGAGGCCCCGAACAATAAAGAAAATAAACTCTGCCCCCCAGGCTGCTGGGGGGCGGCACACGGGAATTCCGCTTTCGCTCTGGAAGCTCCGCCGCGCCCGAGCCGCGGGATGCCCGGGAGGTGGCGGTGCGGAGGCGCCGGGAGCGCCAGGAGCGGGGGGGAGACCGGGCATCCCTCCCCGCGCTGCCGGTGCCAGCGGGCGGACATCGAAGCGCCAACATCTGGCTCAGCATCTGGCGGACAAATGGAGCGAGAGGAGCTGAAGGGGGCCCGGGAAGCGGTGGGTCCCCCCACCTGCCCAGGGGTGCTGGTGCTGCACCCACCTCAGGGAGCCCCCGCTGCCCCCCGCGTGGGGCTGGGGCTGTCCAGGGACCCCCGTGGGGAGCAGGAAGGGTAGAGTGGGGTTACACTCCTGGCAAAACCGCTCATCCCTTAACGTGGCTTCTCCTTCCCTATCCTATCACCCCGCCGCTGCTTTGCCCATGAGACCGCGCTCAGCCCCAGCCTGATGAGCCAAACCAACCCGAGCAAGGGAGCCTGGAATAGTCTGTTATTAAACTCGGGGAACTGATGGGAATCCAAGCAAAAGGAAAGCTTGGGTTTCTGCTGCTTTCCTGTGGTTGGCATTTTGGAAAGGCTGCTGGAGGACACACACGTCTCAGGACAGGAGCTGTGGGATGCAGTGTTGGGCACCGCGATGCTGTGAAGCATCATCCCCTCAGAGGCTCTGGCAAAGACTGAGAGAGCCCCTGCAGTCACAGTCCCAGCCTGCCACCTCATGATGCCCATCCTTGCAGCTCTCCCTTGGCAAGGGAGGTGCAGCAGCACTGTCCATGCCCCCACCTCCATACACCCATCTCCAGCACCTCCTGCTGCACCCCAGACCTCCCTCCCCACTGTCCCAAGCCTTTCTTGAGCACAGGTTATGCCAAACCACTTCAGGATGTGCTGACTGAAACAAGCTCTTGGGGCAGCACAGCTATTCCCATTTGTGCTGTGACTCCGTTTTTAGAGCCAATATCTGAGGATTTCCTGAGCTGTGGAGGGAGCTGGGGTAAATCTCTGGCCAGGCTAGTGGGACAGTGTAAATCCATTCAATAAAGAGGAGCGATTTCCATGGGGAAGGTCCCACTGGGAAGAATGGGGGGATTTGCCAGAGCAAGGTCTGCCAAACCTCCACCTCACAGCATCGCCACAGTTCGTGCAGGTTGGGCTCTTCCTCAGCATGTGCAGCAATTTGTTCTGGCTAGTGAGGGTGGCTTGTGGCAAGTGCTAATCCCAGCTCTGGGGTCGAGCCCCTCAGGAGGGGGAAGAGGCCCCAGCTCCCAGCCCTCACTCCTCAGGAGACACCGAGTATCCAAAAGCAGCAGCTTTGTGTAATCCCCACACAAAGAGGTGGTCACCGCTAATGGGTTTACCTGCTTAATTCTCCCCAGCCCTTCCTGGCTCTCAGGGTTTTCCCTTCCCCACTGACTCGGTGCTACAGGAAGCTCTGCTTCCCACATTAAGCAGATTGTCTGCAGCAGGACATGCAAATGCATTTATCCCGCTGAATTCCCGAGCTGTTACACCATGGCGTTTCCGGGATATGAATCCTCTGTCACTCACATCCTTCCCTGCCCTATTTCCGGACCTGGGCCACGACACATTTATCACCCAAGGCACAGAGCATCTTCAATCTCCCCTGGCTCCCAAGGTGGTTCCCCTGGGATCATCTGCTGTCACCACCAAATGCCCAGAGGAACCCTGGTGCTCATGGTGACCACCAAAACACCTCCCACCCCACTGCCAGGGCTCACCCCTGCCCAGCACAGCCCCACGTCAGGGGGTCCTGGTGGTGGGTACACTTAGGACAAGCTCAAACCACTCCCCACCATCCCAAATTTACTGTTTCTCTGCAGAAATTATCCCAACGTGGGTTTCCTCCTTTTGCAGGAGAGGAGTTGGGAAGGAGGGTGGGTGGGCACCCGCACCCACATGTGCCAAAAGAGCCAACTGCTGCAACAGGCCTCAATTAAAAGGGGATTCTAGGTTCAGATCAGCAAACACTGGCCTAATTCAGGAAGGAAAGGCTCTGTCACAGCATTGCTGTGCAGGACACTGGGCAGGAAAACTATTTCCAGGCACAGCCATGAAAAGTTACAGCTTGATAACTCAGACTGCAAGGTCTGTGCTCTTTAGAGAACAAGGCCCCAAGCTCAGGGCCAAACCCTGCTCTCCAAGGACAGGTCAAGCTTTCCAAAGCAAATCCAAGTGCAACTCAAAGCCATCTGAATCCAATTGCTGCTCACTCGGGCAGATCCCCCTTGTCACCGAGCACGGAAATTCAATATATGGGAAGAACTTGAAACAAGAAAATGAAATTCTGTTTATTTTCCTAGCAGGAGTCTGGCCTAAACCCTTCACTTTTCAAGAGTCAGTAACTGTTGCTTCCTTTTTTACCCTCCTTTAATTACATTTCTAAGCTAAATGAGAACCAAGATGAAGGCTTGGGGCACTACCACAACATCTTTGGCGAGATGTACCCTGGCCAAAGGTGCAATTCCAGAACAAGACACTGCATAATGAATTATAATTAAAATACTGTTTTACCAATTTTTCTCAGAGTCTGGACAGGTTTTCCCCAACACAAAAAAATCCTATGTTTTTTCTAGCCAAACAACTTGTCTAAGAAAGAGCTTGTGAAGGGCATCTATAAGGAAGGCAGACCCTGCCCTTACCGTGTCTGCCCACATCAACAGTCTGGGAAAATGCACCCAGGCAACTTGAATTTTCCCCATCCAGGTTCCTCCATATGCCATGTGGAGCCAGGTAAAGATGGAGGGAAGGAGAAAGGGAGGGACATGTCACATGGATGAGCTGGGCAGAGCCAGATACTGATGGCACCCAGCAGGAAGCCCCTGGCTTGGGTTTGGATCACCTCTGCTCCCAGTCTCCTTTCTAGATGGTTCTGAAATTTTAGTCTGGAAAAAAAGGATGGTGTCAAAGTATCAGGAAGGGAAAAACAACACAACTGCCTCACAGTTGTCATTGCAGATGCCTTTGTGGCTGAAGGAAAAGGCACATGGGCACTGTGCTTCAGCATTAGCTCCAACCACTACCATGAGGAAACCCCTCACCCCACTCACACCTGCACTGCTGTGCTGGGTGACTCCAGCTCCTTCACCACTTCAGGATTTAACTTTCCTTGTGCACCATGTAGTTTATATTGTGTTAAGCCCATCTAGACAGCAAACCATTTCCTCCTGCTTATAACAGCCCTCCTGTTCCTCCCCGGCATCCGCTGCACACCGCTAAGCCCAAACGATTAACACTGTCTCCACCACGGAGCAAGGAGAGGTCCCAGAGCTCTTAAACGCCCTGCGCTCCCCCAGCCTGCTCTGGGCTGGGGTTCTGTAACAGACCTTCTTCCCTCATAACACTTGTGACACATTAATTTATTCTGTGCCCATGGGATGGGTCCCAGTGTGCACGGCACAGCTTCATGGACCATCCTGCTCCCCCAGCCAGGAGTTGCTCCATCCCGTTATTCCAAACCCCTTGAAGCCATCTCTTGTCCTTCCACACTGAACTGCAGGTTTTAACCTCACTTTTTTTTTAGTAAAATCCTTTTTCTGGTTGCACTCAATGCTCACTTAGCTCCTGTCCACCTCCAAGGTCCTACTGTCCGGTGTTGCTACAGCTCCTGCTCCCCTTGGCTCCAGCCCCACTGCTGCCCACCCCGTCTCCCATCTCCCAGCTCGCCTCCCCATGTAACCAACCAGAAATTACACCCCACAGAAGAGTTAAACCAGCCTGGAGAGTTGCTGCTGCCCCACTTTGCTGCCTGAACACCATCCAAAAGCAATTAGGCAGCACAATAACCCCGGTCAGGAGCAGTGAGGTTCTGCAGGGACAGATGACGCGACAGCAGCAACACCAGCCACCCCATTCTCTCCAGGATTTTTCCTGCAAAGCCATTTCCATTCACAAACATGAATTCAATTTTCTTTCCTCAAGCTTCCAGTGCTGAACCCCCAGCCCAGGCTCCCCCCACCTCACAGTTTGTGCTGCCTGGCCCCATCCCCACATAGTTGTCCCCCACGGCATAGGAACCCCAAGCAGCCCTGAAAAGCCAACACAAACTGCCACTGGGATGCCACCCATCATGCTGACAAATCTGCAAATAAGTAAGTGCTGAAAAGAAGAAGAAAAGAATAAATAAAAGGACATGGAGGAAGGAATCTGCTTGGGGAACAACTCCATCTGGGCTTGGCACGGGGTCTCACTCACCGCATCACTGCTAAAGGGACGATGGGTCCTGGCCAGCGACAGAGCTGCTGGCTCTGACCCTGCAGGGATTCAGCCAGTTCAAACTCTGAGGGTGCAGGAATTCTCTGCTGAAACGGGGGCCACACAGCCAGGGATTCCTGAAAAAATAAAGTAGGTGTGTGTTTCCCTTTCTTCCCTGCCCCAGACAGGCTGGGCAGTGTCCTCAGCATCATGAGCGACCAGCATCACCTCAGGTCTCTGTCCCACGAATTCATCACTTTCTGGCAGTGTTTTATTTATCTCATGTATTTATTTTCTATATGGTTTGTCCCGAAATATGGCAGTTTGGACTTTCTAGGCTTTCCTGTCCCACTGGGATAAACCCAACATGTGGGATGACACAGGAGATGGAATCAGCCAGTGCTGCTATTATTGTGCTCTGTCTTCTGCCAGCTCCACAGAGGCTTTGTGGGCTTTGGAGGTTTTTTTTGTTTCTCAGCTTTTTTTTCCCTTTTTCTTTTTTTTTTAACTAAACTGGTGCTTTTAACACTTGATAGCTTTAATCTTTGCAAAAGTTAGAAATAGAAAAAAAACCTTCTGAGATCTACTTTTCCAGGTTTTCATGAAAATAAGAGAATCTCTTCAGTGAGTGTTCTCTGTGGGTGACTGCTGGGATGTACCAATGTAGCAGTGACCGCAGGCCCTGTGCTTCCCCACCTCACCATCTCACCAGGACCTTAATTCTGTGCATTTTGGGATAGAGCATCTCTGTGATGACAGCAGGATGTTTAGCCCCAGCTGAAGCAGTGCCATGACCATCCCCCAACCCAATGATCAAGAATAAGAATTAAAAGAAAAAAAAAACCCTCTTTGAAATCAGTTTTAAGTAAACAAAAAATTGATCTCACAAGCTCTGTAACCACAAGCATAAATTTGGGTTTGGCTGGGCTTTGTGTTTTGCTTGGGTTCTTCTGCATCACATATGAAGTCTATTTTAGGATGATTTGCTCAAGCAGTTCAGCACATCACCAGGGCCAACATGCACTCAACAGTCACTCAGGAGCCACTGCTGTCCCCATGGCCACCAGCTGCCCCAGAGCAGCGAGAGGCAGAGCTGGTCTGGAGGGCAAAAAAAATCCCTTATTCCTTGGGCTCCTACTACCACAGGCAAGCTCTGGCATGAGTTCTCCCACTCATCTGGCCACTTCTCCTGCCGCTGGACATGTTCTTGTCTACACTGAGCCTCCTGCCTGTTTTTATCCACAGCCAAACAACCTGGAAGGAGTCCCTGAATGCCTGTCCTTGCCCCAGGACAGGCAGCTGTGGCAGCTGTCACCTCCTCAGGTGAGGGACAGAGGCGCAGCTCACCCAAGCATCTCCACATTCCCATAGCTCCAGCCATGCAAGCTCGGCTGAAGCAGGAGGGAAACCAGAGCGTGTCAGAGCCCCGCCTGAGGAGTGTCAGGAGAATTACAAAGCTGCACAGAACATCTCACCACTGCACTTTCCGGAGAGATAAGGACCTGGGGGTGGCGTTCCTTGGCCAGAGACTGAGAGTTCCTGTGCTCCCAGCCAGAGGGAAGGCAGGGAACTGCTGACAGCCTGAGTACTCCTCTGCTTCCCAACCCTGCCATCAGCTCCAACAGCAGCTACTGTCTGCCCCAAGTTACCTCAGCGCTCACAGAACTTACTCCTGTGGTCAAAAGTAACTCCTTCCCTACCTCCTGGCAAAGTTGGGACTGCTGGAACAAGGAGGCAGAGTCATTCACTCATCCTCACAGGAGAGAGAAGGTCAGTCCTGGCTGGGACTAGGACCCCCAGGGCAAGGGGAGCAGCACCAGTGCTCGGAGCTTTGCAGGGCTGGGGGCAGTGCTGCATGGAGCCTGTTGCAGAAGCACAAGTCAGGCACAGAACTGTGCAAGCTGCTGTGAAATAGAAGTATTAACTGGTAGGGCTCACACGTCACTGATGAGACTGAAGGCCACACACAGCTGGGGTTTACCTACCCTGAGGGAAATTACCAAACCAAATTCATGCCCATGAAACACTGACGGCTCATCCCCACGTACTCAGCGTTCAAAGAATGATTGTTGTCATCTTTTGAAACTCTCTGATTAAAAAATATATCTAACTGGCATGACTGTAGGTTGCCTTCATTTATTCATTCACCACGAGTGAATTATTCAGTTTTCCAGAATCCCAACACAGAAACCCTCCCCACTGAGATGGACAGGACGTGCTTTTAGTGGTTTAGCAGCTGTGCATCCTGTGTGTCCTTCGTGACAGCCACGAGTCCCACTGCAGCACTGTCAGACTGCACTAAGTACATCTGCACTTTTGTAGTAACTTCAATATAAATATATATTTATATCGAGTCCAGGAGTTGGACTCAATGATCCTTGTGGGTCCCTTCCAACTCAGGATATACCATGATTCCTCGATATATTTATATTTGTCATACATTCAGGAAGGCTGACTTTTCAAAGTCTTGCAGGGCTTGGAACAAGGAACAATTATAATCAGGAAGTGAGCAGAGTGAGATATCTCCCATCTTTTTATAGAATAAAAGTTCCATTTCTATCACTGTAGGGATAGATCTGACATTAAACTCAAGCTACCTGGATATAGGAAAAAAAAAGGTCAGGATCCTACAAAGTAAATTCCATACTATTGCTGTCAGATTTTAACATTTCAAGACAGATAGAAAAAGCATTTCTCCCCTATAACATGAAATGATCTGGAATTTCTGTGGAAAACTGCAGAAAACAGCCTGACCTGCTGAAGCACACAGACAAGAGCACATGGAGACACCAGGACCATGGCAGCACCTCACTCACCAAAGGATGGCTCTAGCACAAGTGTGAGCACCACCTTGCACAGAACCTGGGTCTCTTTCTCACACAGCAGCAACTCCAACCTCTGCGTGTTCTTTGCACATCCCTGGATGGAAAGAATAATTCAAATTAGCCATTAGCTGAGATTATTTGGAATTAGTGAGGTTCTGCTTCTTGCTGCTGGAGCATAAAACCTGCCATGATTGGCTGATGAAGACTGAGAATGGCCTAGGAGGTTTCTTAAGATGAGTTTATATCTAGATGTTTAACTTTTTAATGAATTTTTATGCTTTTGTCAATTTTATTCAAATCTGATAGATCTTATTCTCTAAACCAGCAGCATCGGCATTGGTGTGGAAGAATAGCATCTACAAGAGCAGATGCAGGGGGACACAAGGGACAAACCTCTCATTCCCAGGGCTTGCCCTCTGTTTCCAGACCATAGCAAGCCCACACAGCAGACTGAAATTATTTACTCCACAGCACAGGAGCCTTAACCACCTGCGGCAAGCGGAAAATGACAATGACAGGGAGAAAAGGCAAATTTTATTGTGTCTGGAGAACTGCAGCTCCGTGAAGCTGAAGTATTTAAATAGACAAGAATCTTTTGTTCAGGAAACTGAGCACTAATAATAACATTTCCTCCCGCAAAGCAGGCTTCTTCCCAGCTGCTTTCCACGGTCTCTGCCTCCTCCTGTTCTCCTGGCACTGTCCCAGACCTTATCACCCCCCTTTCCCCTCTCAGGCTACAGAACACCCCACGGTTTTCCAGGCTGCCTTCACTCCAGCTTTCCCTCCTCCACCAAACATCCAGATTTTCTATTTGATTTCCTACTCTGTTTTTTCCTCCAAGCTGTCTCAGCAAACACACACCAAAAAGAGAAAGCCTCTCTTCTATGGCTCTGGTGCCCCGTGACACGGCTCCCCCTGGCCCCACAACCTTACTGGAAGAGTCTGGTCCTGCTCATACAGACATCTCACTTGGAGGACACAGGACACCAGAGCAGGCTCATTCCAGAATCATCACCAGCATCTTTTGCCAAATGCCCATAGCTTCCCAAAGCTCAGGGAGAGTTTTAAGAGGGATGAAGGAAGACACAAATTGATGTCCCATCACCCCATCAACTTTCCAAACCCTGACCAGAGCATGGAGGTGTTCCAGCTATCCAGCTGGAAATTATTTCATTATTAATTATTTAATTACTTATTCATTTTCTATGGACAAGCTTCTCAAGTCAGCCCTAAAATAAAAAACCACCCCAGGACACCAGTCCTGTACATGGGTGTTGAGATCCACTGCTGTGGGAGCAGAAAGGCTCTTGGTGTAGCCAGATACCCCGTCAAGGGAGGACATGGAATTTCCTGGAGCAAAGACCAAGCCTTAATTTGTTCCTGCCAGCACAGAACAATGCACTGAAGGAGACAGCAGTCATTGTCTGGGAGAGCAAAGCTGTGGTTCCCGTCTTCCCCACCGGAATAACATCCCTGTCCCCACAGCTGGCAGGTTACGCAGCAGTGGTCCCAGGAGCTGAGGGCTGGGAAAGGACATCCCATGGGGAAGGACAAGTCAGTGCTGGCCTTGCAGCCCCTTGCTGGGGCAAAATAAACTGAAGAAAGAGACTGAGCAGTCAGAAACCAGGTCTTTCGGAAATCAAGTCCTACCTGGAGGAAATGTAGGGGTGAAGGAGCCGTATCTGGGGT
>NW_020897720.1:4929598-5011696 GCF_003984885.1 Neopelma chrysocephalum
CAGTCGGAGTTAGGCAGGCTCCAAGACACCTCTTTCTGTGACATGTTACTGCTGAACTGACAACCAAAGTGACGCCCATGTTTATTTTACAAGAGCTGGGCTTTGAGTTCCAGATCCCAGAATCAAAGGATTATGGGTGGGTTGCTACAACTATTAAAAATATCAGTTGACTCCAGTCCCTGCACTGTGAGAGTCCTGACTCCCAACAAGAATGGGAATAGCAGGAACAGGATATGTATTAGTTTGACGGTGTCTCGTTTGACGGTGCCTCTGCTCAGGTGTAGCAGAGCTGCTGACAACTCTTGCTGTACCTGTTTCTAGGACACTCGGTATTTGGTCTCCAGAAACACCAACCTGCACACACACAGCCTCTGCCTCCTGTGCTGTGTCACCTGGGAGCCACCATCCCTCGGGAGAAGGGGGACCATCGTGGCAAGGGCCAAGTAAATTTGGATGATGTGACCAAGACCAAATGATGCCTGAGATTTTGGCATTCCAGTGCTCCTAGTGAGGAGCTTTGTTATGCCATGCTCTACCCAGGGGTCACCATAAAGGCTCCCCACAACTGGAAACCAGCAATTCCAGCCAGGGATCAGTGCTCCCTTTGCCAATCCCCTCTCCACCCCTCTGCACCAGTACGGAATCCTCTGGATACAACATCCCACACACACCACTGCAGCACAAATCCCACTGCTCTCCCCATCCCAGAGCTTTGCTCCTGGCAAAGAAAAGCACAGTCATGTTTGTTAAAAAGGGAGATGGCATGAAAAGGCAATCCCTGATCACATCCCTCCGACCTGGGTTTCTGAGCTTTTAATATCCGTCCATGTCTGGGACTTTCCAAACCCAGCAGAGCAGGCTGGGGGCTGATGAATGGTAACACTCTGACCAATTACAAAGCAATTAAAAGTCCCGCCGAGAAAGCTTTGCATATGGACTTTAATTATTATACCACAGTCCTGCCAGAAAAACACAAAAGAGGATCTCGGGCGGCTTGGAGGATGCATATGGCTTGTGTAGGTGGAGAGACCTAAGAGACTGTTACTTTGGGTAGGAAGTGGATTTTCCCTCTCCTATAATCTTGTTAAATTACCCTGGTTTTAAATCAATGATTTATATCTCCCTCTTCAAATCCAGAGGGGAAGAAAAACCCCAAACCCTCTCTAAACAGCCAGTGTGTGACAAGCAATACATTTTCACTTTCATTTACCCTCACACTGCAAAGTTCACTCAGCGAACCAGAAGTGTTATAGGAAAATACTGGGAAGGAGTAGTTAAAAAGAAAACCTTGGCTAAAATGAGATGGAAAACAGATTTCCCAGGTTAGGTAAGTATCAGAAAATAATACATAATGTTAGACATCTGAAAAGGGAAGTAGGAAAATATTTAAAAATTTGCATAACCATTTGCAGCCTAAGAAAAGAACAGAAAAACAGTTTCATTAGGAAAGGACATTTCAAACAGGAGGCAGTGCTGGACCTTCCTGGGAAATGGCCATACCCTGTGTCCAGCATTGACTTTTTGTGAGTTCCTGTGTAACTGGCTGAGGACTCCCAAACAGATTTTCATTTGCCATTTGGGTTTCAGGGAGTCTTCCTCCCTGCTACACCAGTTCACATCTGTGTACGTCTGGAAGCTTCCAGGGGGAATCATCTCGTAGCAACACTCACAATAATGAAATAGACTCGGCACAGATCTGGGACCGAGGCCACGCTGCAGCCCACCTGCAACAGGGAGCACTCTGAGTCTATCCAATTAACATCTCATCAACCCTCCAGTTTTGTGAAAGCCCCACTGAGCTGCCATTGAGCACCAAAGCCTTTGTCACTTGAAAGCCAACCATGTCCTCCTAGGCTGCATCAAAAGAAGGGTGGACAGCAGGTCTAGGGAGGTGATTCCTCTCTCTATTCTACTCTTGTTAGACCCCACCTGGAGCACTGTGTCTAGCTCTGGAGACCTCAGCACAGGAAGGATGTGGACCTGCTGGAGCGAGTCCAGAGGAAGCCATGGAGATGCTCCAAGGGCTACTGCTCTGAGAGCTCTGCCTTACAACCCAAATGCCCCATGTAAGGTATCACCAGCAGTGACAGCAGAGAGGAACTGCGTGTCCCAGAGCTGGGAGGAAGCACTGACATCACCCATAGACGTCTTTAGCTCTGCTGACTCACTGCTCTTCCCCCCAGCAGGAACAACATCCAAGCACTGGGAGCATTCCCACAGTAGCCTGTGTCACCGCTGCTGGAGCCGTGGCTGAGCAAGGCGTAGGGGAACACAAAAAAGCCCCTTTCTATTTCTGGACCCTGGGTGAGGTGGATGGGTGGAAATCACCAGGCTCCCAGTTCCCGTGGGAAGCCATTAATAACCTCCTAAACACCGCCACATCCTTTAACAATCGTGCTATTATGGGATGCTGAGAGAGCAGCCATGGGGTTGGTAAGCCCACAGGGCTCCTTCCCCCGCGCTGCCCACCAGGCACTGCCAGGACAGTCCCACCGTGCCCCAGCCCTGGCACAGCACAAGATGTGACTTTGTGTGCCTGTCCCCACTGCTGACGGCGCGTTTGGAAAGGAAATCCCCCCACGTGGCCTGGAGGACCGCGAGGGAAATAAAGCCATCTGTTCATTGAGACAGACCTGCTTCAAACCAATTAATATAAAGAGCTTATATTAAAGGGTCTCGCTTCGATGCAAATCCCCTCTTGTAAACAAACCTTACAGGTCCCAGCTCCAGTCTCCAAGGCAGGTCCCAATCTGATTAGTTACTCCACATGCCTTAAATTCCCCCTAACCAATGAATAAAACTATCTTCTTGCTGACATATATTAAAAACTTACTGAATTTCACCTTGAGGTGTCCTTTTCAGTGCTATTTAGTGAAACTGGGACCTCTCTGGGTGAAAAACAAGCAAATTAATTTGTTTTCTTGGCAGTAGTTGTCCTCCAGACCACCACCCACACAGCACAGCACAGGACCTCCACCACAGCCCAACACACACAGAATTTTATCTCCCATATATGCACCACTGTGGACTAATTTTGGATGCCTGCCTAAAGCAGAGCACACAGGGCAAGGTGTGCAGTTCAGTATATTAAAAACAAGAGAATGAATTAATGAGAAGGGAATTCAGCAACAGTTTTCTGCCATTCTCCAAGCAGCAGCCCTGGAAAGCACCTGTGGGAAAAGCACTTTCTGTAGGTGAGCTTACCTGGGCAGGATGAGGACTGAATGTTGCTGCAGGAACACACACATGTTGGCTCCACAGACTCTGGAAAAGCAATGGGATGAGGAAACAGTCACCCCTATGGAGGAAATGCATTTGCTGACTGATGGTTGTAAACATGGTGAGCACCAAACTGGATCCACAGGCTGCTCCTCCACAGCCCACGGAACGCTGAGGAAACTCTCCGCAGCTCTTTGGAGCAGGAGCCTTCCATCCCTCCACAAAGACCCATTTTTTTTTCTCAGATATTTCTGAGACAAATGTCTTCTCAGTCTTTCCATTTAAATACACAAGCCTGAAAGTTCCTGAACTTGTAACAGAAACTGGCAAAGCCATTTAGCAATGTACATCCCTGCCCTTTTCAGCTTCAGCCCTGCCCTGCCCCACTCTGCTCCCCACAGCAGGGATGTGGTTCCACCTCAGTGGGCACATGCCCAGCAGTAAAGAGGGTTTGATCCTGGGTCAAAACCAGCCTGATTTTTTTCTCTTGGCTCATATATCACTTTTTCCTAATATGTTAAAAACAGACACAGAGAAGCAGAAAATGACAAAATTATGAGAGCTAACTGAATATTAAGCATACACCTCAATTATTTGCATTTCTTTCCTGTCTTCATAAGTAAAGCTGAGTCTCTAGATGGTCTCTGGGGTGTTGACACAGAGGTTTTGCTTCTCTTCTCTTGCTTCAAGTCAGATCCCCTTCACTCGGGAGAAGTCCCTTTTCCCAAACAGTAACGGAAATTTCCCAAACACAGACAAAATAATGGCCCTGCAGTAGAAGACAGAAAGAGAGGAGAGTGAGATGCATTCCTGAGGAAAAAAAGAAAAAAGCTTTTCATTAAAGGTGAACTCTACTGTCAGCTCCAGGACTTCCAGCTGGTACAGAACAAGGATCTCTCCCTTGTCCTGGAGGCAGAACAGGAAGTTTTGGTCTTACAAAAAAATTAACGAAATAGTGACATTGTGGGTGCCCTGTACTGAGCTGCCCTGAAGCTGCTGCATCAGGGAGTCTGATGGCAAGAGAAGAGCTGGTGCTGGGAACACTTGTGAATTTGGCATTGAAAGTGTTACAGAAAACATGCCATAAAGTTCCTCTGAGGCTTTAATTTCCCTCCCCCCATCTTCCTTTGATTTTGATCCCCTCCTTCCCTCGTGTCCTTTGAACTTTTAAAAAGGCACTTTGAAGAGATGTCATAAAGCAGTGGGTTTATTCAGGATCTCCTCTTTGATGCTCTTGCTGCCGCGTGTGAAGTGCGGCCCTGCAGGATGTGGAGCCAGAGGAGCCGAAAGCCGAGATGGAAAGGAAAGGGCAGAAAAGTGAAAGTGTGGACACAGCGTTCTGCAACAGCTCATGGACACAGGCACAACCTCACATTGGCTTCTGGGCTACAGGGACCTTGTGTGGTTACACCCATTGTGCTCCTCTGAGGTCACTGTGGGCTGGAAAGCTCAAGGGGGAAGTGATGGGAATGAAGGAGAGGGGTAGCTGGCTTGGAATCCTTC
Organism: Neopelma chrysocephalum; assembly: GCF_003984885.1. Lineage (NCBI taxonomy): Eukaryota > Metazoa > Chordata > Aves > Passeriformes > Pipridae > Neopelma > Neopelma chrysocephalum. Next base: position 4,934,321 of record NW_020897720.1, read on the forward strand.
TTCCCAAAGGCCATCCTGATCTCACTGCAAGGTTACAGATATATGACAGTTACACACACACAGGTGTGATGTCCCCATGGGAACAGCCATGTCAATGTCACGTGGAGAATCTCTGCCTCCCAACACCCAGGGATCAGCCCAGCAGCTCCAGGACTCGGTATTGGAATCACCCAGCAGCCTTTCCCACCTCCAGCTGTTCCAGTCATAAAAGGCCCTGCTGTCAAACATGCCAAATGTTGTTAAATAATCAAAAAAGTATTAAATAATCCTGTGCACACATACTACACAATCACCAAGAACAGGCATTCAGCTTCCAAGCCCATCCCATTGGAAGACAATGACGCTGCCCAAGCAGAAGGAAGTGGCTGCAGAGCTCAGCACCAGCACCAGCACCAGCTCTTCAGACCCAGGGAAAGAGCATTTTCCAAAGCCCCCCTTCCATACTGGAATATCTAGAAAGCTCAGAATCACAGAATCATTAAGGTTGGAAAAGCCCTCTAAGGTCATTGAATCCAGCTTCACTGCAGCCCAGCCTTAGGCTGGGTGACTTTTTTCCCCTCCTGAATGTCTTTCTGAACTAAAATTGGACATTTCCATGGTAAAGTTGGTTTTGCAGCACAGGCCTTCATGGCACAACGCCACCAGTTGGAGCCTCTCAACTTTATTTAACCTTTGCATAGGGAATTGCATTAACTCATCCAAGAGAACCTCTCGGCAAGGGAGAAACAGATGTTCAGGCATTAGATAAGCTACAAGCAAGTCCATGGCTTTTATCAGCAGGGGCGTGGGTTTGGGGTCGGTTTTGTAATTTTTAGTGGTTGACCAGTGGTAGGAATTATTCAGAAATAAGTGAAAATTATCCTGAAAATTTCTTGAGGGTCTTTTGAAATGATATTTTTCTTCAGTTGCTCCTTTTTACCTGCAATATCAATTTCTATTATTTTTTTCAAATTACAGCCAAGTATCTTCTCCTGAGACTGAATGCAGATGCAGCTGGAATAGGAAATTTTAACTTGCTTCCAACCTGGGAATTTTGCACTTTAAACTTGAGATAAGGAGAGAACTTCATTTTAAAGACACATGTACCCAAACAAAAGACAATTATACTTCCAGAGAGGCCACCCCACAGTGCTCCTGAGAAACAAGTACTGCAGAAAATAGCAAAATGTAAAGGCCTAAGCAATTCTAGCATATATTTATTAAATTATTCCCATTTAATACACTCCTAGAATCATAGAAACACAGAATGGCTTGAGTTGGAAGGAACCTTAAAGATCACCTAGTTCCAGCCCCCTGCCAGAGGCAGGGACACCTTCCACTATCCCAGGTTGCTCCAAGCCTCAAACTTGGCCTTGAACACTCCCAGGGATAGGGCAGCCACAACTTCTCTGGGCAACCTGTGCCAGGGCCTCACTACTCTCACAGGGAAGAAATTCTTCCTAATATCTAATCTAAACCTGCCCTTTTTCAGTTGAAAGCTATTCCCCCCTTGTCCTGTCACTCCAGGCCCTTGTCTGAAGTTCAGCTCTCCTGGAGCCTTTAAGTACTGGAAGGCTGCTATTATATACATATATGTATATATATATACATATATACAGAGATGATATATACATATATATACACACACAAACTCAAATAAGGAGATTTGGGGTATTACAACCCCTCTACACTTAGGATTGTCTTCTTGAGACGTCCAGAAGAAAGGCCAGCCCTTTTTATAAACACCCAAGCAAAGCAGTACCTGCACTGCCCCAAAGATCTTACAGAAGACAAGGGAAATCTGACAAAGCCACCAGGGTTCTTCTTGGTGCAGCCAAGTAGCCTTGGGAAGCACCATGGCAGCCTGGTTCCTCCTGCAGCTGCTCCCTTCACACAAGCATCCTTGAGGAAAGCAACCAAAGAGAAAAAATTTAGGTAGTAAATGAAAAATGAATATTCAGTGAAGGACATTTTGTGTTACAGTAGATTTTTTTTAAAGACACATTCAAAAAACAAAAGCTGCAAATATAAAACCTGGCACTACAGAGAAACCCAGCACTCAGCCTGTCTGCATCAGGCTACGCAAACAGCACCCAAAACTCAAGCCCTGAGGTTTTTATCCTCCTTAAGCCCTGCTCCCCCATTCACATGGGGCATCTCCTCCATGTTGTGCCTGGGGCTTCCCAAGGACCTTCACCAAGAGGAGAGGAAGGAAGAGAGAGCTGCCCTGCCATGGCCAAACCCATTTTGCAGCAAAGTAGGTCAAATTGAAATGCTTTGCGCTCATCTGAAGGTCACTACTGTCTCCACAGCCTGTGCTGGGCAAGCTAAAGTGTATTTACATTGAGAAGATGTAGAGAGGTTTTGGAGCTGGAAGTGGTTAGAGGAAAAACAAGCTGTTAAAGAGAGCAGGAGCAGGAGCCTGCATCCGAAATGGTGAACGCCAAGGGAGGAAAGAATGAAAAATCCCAAATATCAGACATTTCCCTCAAAGGGCAGGAGTGTTAGTCCTGCCCTCCCTGCTCCTGGTAGCACTGGTAGGTGTTCCTGGTACAAAATACAGCACTGACAAGAGGTCTTGGGTAACATTTGCAGAGGGCTTTGACATGGAAAGCCTGAATTCCCCTTTACAGAGGCAAAGTCTGACAAAAGCATAATGGAAAGAGGCTTCTGACGGACAAAAATTGACTCCCTGGCACATGCACAAGCCCACGCAAACTTTCCAGCCTGCCCTCCAAGTGTGAGCACTGGTGTTTCCATTAAGTGCCTGAGAGCTCAGAAAGCATCCGGAGAAAAAGTAAACTCATGATTAGACTGAGCACGACTTTTTCCTTGAATTTCTGCAGAATTATTACAAGTAGTTTTGCAACAGGAGCAGAGATTACCCTGGTCCTTTTGTGGGTATCTCTTCTGATTGCCCTAAAGATAAGAACACAAATGTAGCCATTTTAGGGTATTTGTCTGAAATCATTGTTGGGAAGATCTGTCAGAGGAGACTTCATATAGAGGTAGAATCATAGAGGAAGAAATCACAGAATTATTCAGGTTGGAAAAGATCTCTCAGACCACCAAGTCCAATCATTCCCCCAGCACTGCCAAGGCCACCACTAACCCATGTCCCCAAGTGCCACATCTACATGTCTTTTAACATGTGACTCCTCCACTTCCCTGGGCAGCCTGACTCAATGCTTGACAACTCTTTTGGTGAAGAATTTTTTCCTAATATCCAAAATAAACCTTCTCTGGCACAACTTGGGGCAGTTTTCTCTTGTTCTATTCCTTGTTACTTGGAAGACAAGACGCATCCTCACCTCGCTACAACCTTCTGTAGAAAACAGTTTGGAAAGAGCTCTAGATCTGGAGCCACACTGAACTTGGGGAAAGCCCAAACCTAGACCAGGCTGCCTTCCCTACCCCTGTCCCTCCAGCATGATCCCACCACCAAGGTGGGCACCTGGGAGCCTCAGGAAGGGGACACATCTTGACAGAGTGGTTACATCATGGCCATCATTCACACATTGTAGAGACTATCTCCTCTGCCCCCGTGCATGGCTGTGAAAGCCATAGCACTGCCTGCACAGGAAAGTTATGTTAGAAAACTAATTAATGTAGTTTGGCTGTCTTCTAATGAAACTCGGCAGCTGGAAGCAGGCACAGAGCCAGTGCCACGTGACCACTCAGTTCTCCCTTGGACACGTTTCAGGAATCTCTTTGCTGAAGTATCCAGTTGTCCTGCACGACTCTTTTTCCCCCCAAACTGAACTAATCAATGTCTGGCTGCAAGTTATCATAGAGGGAGGGGGAGAAACGTGCACGGAAAAGCTGTTGTACATCAACCGCTGTGTTATAAATACGCAGGCGATGCAGCCATACACAGTATTTTACTCCTCCATTTATCTCCCTGCGAGCAGAACGGCTGTAAGCGGATGAGTGCCTGCCATGGAGAGCAGTTCTGAGTGAGGTTATTGCATTCTTGACTTAAGCCCATTTTTCTGGTTTCCATGCAAACGTCAATGAATTTTAAAAGGGAGCATTCAGCCCGGACCTTCTGATTCAGACAAAACACAGTATCTCTCTATATCAGGATTATACTCTTGCTTGGCAGAGGGAGGAATCCAATGGATTTCTCCTCCTCTCACTGTTACACCCCCCCGACTGTCCCACACGTCCCACTTACCTCCATTGGTTGCTGCAGCCATTCCCATGAGCGCCAGGCAGGAACACACACTGTAAATGCACAGGAATATATATGCTTGCACCTCATACATGTACACACAGACACACGTACAGGTGTGCCCGGGACCAAGGACGGCAGGAATGTAAATATGTTTTACGCCTAATTATGGAAAGTACTTTGGCAGGAGGCGGCCGGGGCACAAAGAGCTACTATTGAGGTTCCTCAAGCTGTGGCCTCCATTCAGCACACAATTGACAATATTTAGACAGTATGGGCTAGTTCCTTCCTTCGCAAGGTAACTTCCTCGTCTGGCAGCCCTCGGGCAGGCTGTAAATGACCTTGTGTTTAAGGACAGTGTCAAATCAAATAAGCGGTCAAGGGAAAACCGCGCCTGCTCGCCTTCCCTGCATCGCCACCGTTGGTTTTCCGTTCTCTTCTTTCTCTTCAGGGTACTGGCAGCTCCTCAGGTTCAGCAGAGCTGAAAGCTCCATCAGCAGATGCCCCTGTGCTGCCCAGCAGGGAGGCAGCAGACAGAGCATGCTGGGTGATCCCACTGCCCAAAGCGGGGGAAAAAATGATGGCATGCAAATGAAGACTTACTTATTAATCCCAAAGGAATTTCATTTGGGGTTTTGTCTCTCCCACCGCTGATCTCCCATTTCCAGCCTCCCCCAGGCAAACATTCTCCTATCAGATGCCCAAAGGTTTTCTGGTCTTTCACTGTGCAGCTTCATTACCAATCCCTTCCTTGCTGTCCGTGCCCTGCTCCGATCTGCCTCCCATAACACACGGTTCCAGACCACAAGGCACATTGACTTCTGGAAGTCTGGCTCTAAAACCAAATAAAAAGCTTTTCATTGACACTCAAGTGTAGGTGCAGCAAGTCAAAAGCCTTATTTTCATGTTTTACAGTGCTCCCACCTGAATAAATTCATTTTAAGTGCCACTTTTCCATTTGTGGATTATGAAAGGTTGGGAGGTCTGGATGCCATCACCAGGGACCAAAAAGCAATATATTACCCACTGCAGGAGTCTGTCAGTGCCTCTGTATCCCACAGTCATCATCACTGCAGAGCATTTTAAAGCACTTACCCTGAGCTTGCCTTCGACACACGGATGGATGATGGACATCAGGTCTGCTGCTCACAGGGAGGGGCAGGCAAGTAGCCATAAAACTATGGTGGGACTAGAATGTGACATGGCTCAGTGGAAAAAAAAAATCACTAATATAAAATATTTCCTAATCCACCCACCTTCCTGCTCCCCTTTGGAGCAGAACAGCTCCATTGTACTGCAGGGTTTGCTCAAGGCAGAGCCTGTGCAGGGAAGGGAGGTCTTGCACCATCCCTTGGTATGAACACACCCCCCCAAATCCAACCAGGACTTTTGCAACCACCCAGTTTAGATACAAGTGCAAGTCTGCCCATTTCCAGCTATAGCGCTCAGCACCACCTTAAATTACAAATTACATGTTCCTGTGGGTGTAAATGCAAGTGTGTGAGGCAGATGTAGCACACCAAAAGCTACAGTAGAAATATGGAGAAATAAAGTGGCACAGGATTGTTGGCTCTGCCTGTACTTAATTTTCCAGCCCTTTTTAATCATATGGAGCCATAGCTTAGGCGTGTTGGAGCATCACTGGCTGCTAACCCAGAGGATAAATGTGCTCTGTGTGCCCAGCTAAAAGATCTGAAAATCTGTCCACAGTAGGAACATGCACCATCCTATCAAACACACAGAACATCAACAAGCTCAGCTTCTTCCATGGAGGAGGATTCACCAGGTTTAAAATCCAGATCACAGGGATTCCAGAAGCAAGAGGTGCTCTCTCAACCTGCTGCCTCCCACTCAGCACATGCAAGGTTTGCCACAGCCCTTGGTGGCTCTCAAGGAAAACAGGGAAGGTTTGAGTTTATTTCACTTGTGCAAGGAAACCCCACTGACAAATCCAACAAGAATTCGGCTGAGGAGCTGCAGCATATGGTTCCTCACTCCTCACACACACAACCCTCCACAGTAATGCAGGGACAGAAGCACTAGGTGGCAAAAAAAGCCAACAGGTCCTTATTAGTTACACTCTGGAAATGAGCACTAATGTCTGTATAAAATTTCAGGTACTTTAATAACAACCGTGATGGGCATCAGCCCATATCCCACCAGCATGTTTAATTGTTCCCAGTGAAGGATAGAAGTGAGGGCTCACAATTATACAAAAAAAAAGGGGGAGAAATTGTTCAATCCCAAATTGTTACTGAATAAATATTACCAAAGTAGAAACAATATCTTGCTGGATTTCTGTGGACCATTTCCTTCCTGGTAATGGCAGTGTAATAAAGCATCAAAATAAACAGTAATCGAAAAAATAAATGGCTGGAATTGGTCTGTATTCCAGATGAGAAACATCTGCAGGGGTAGATCAGCAGATCTTTTCTCTTTTTCCTGGGCAATTAGTTGGACAATGTTGTGCTCTTATAGGTAAAATTATTCTCCCAACCTCTTCTATCACCTCATAAATTAAACCAGTATTTTTGGAAAGGAAGGAAAAATCAATAAATACCTCTAGATAAATAAGAGCAAAAGACTCCCCTAGATGTAGTTGAGCCTCCTGCCTCGTGACTGTTTCCTGTGCAGCCCTCCTCATTTCTAGCTGTGTTTTCTCAAAAGGGTGGGGGGAAAAAAACAACCCTCAAATGCTTTAAAATTTAAAAATAAGATTATGATTTTTCTTATACTAAAATAAACATAAAATAACAGATGGATTAGACCAACGTATTGACTGTCTGACTTGTCACAGACAATAAACAAGGACAGTCTCATTAATTTTGGAACCACCACTGCCAATTACGAAAGCATTGTGTTTGCCATACACATTGATTAGAAAGGCTGTTTATTTGAACTAATAAAGCAGTAAATGAGCTGAAATTGTCTTTTCTTTATTTTTAATATGATAAATGGAATAAACTATGAGTACATCTGTTCCAAGCCTCTTTTCCACAACATGTTATGTCTGAAAAGCCTGAAAAATGTTCCTTTCTATTCCAACATTTCAAAGTAATGATTTTCTGCAAAGCATCACCTACAAAACATCCATCAGGCTTACACAGTTTAATCCTCATTCTGCATTTAGTTCCCTTTCTGAGCTAAACCACATTACATGGGAGGAGAAAACAGGCATTAGCCTACAGATAAACCGTGGGCATCGCTGGCTCAGCACCCCGGGGTGCTGAGATGCCATAGAATCATGGAATCATTTATGTTGAAAAATACCTCTAAGACTGTCAAGTCCAACTGTTAACCCAGCACTAAACTAAGTCCCCAAGTGCTGTATCTACATATTCAAGTTGCCAAGGTGATTTCCTTCAGACAAATCTATGTCATGACAGTAGGAAGAAGTCAGAGGGCCAGACACATGCTCTATTTTAGCCACAAAACTATTTTTCATCTCTCATTCTCACTATTTTTTTAAACTGTGCTGCTCAGTTCTGAGTCTCCCCCCAGAAGGATAAAGCCCTAGTCATCTAGAACAGGGATATGCACACAAACCTCTAGGATTTTAAAAACATTTCCACCAAATAGTAAAGAAAAGACCCTACACAATCTGTGCAGCACTGCAGCAGTCCTTGCTCTACTGAGACACCACCTTATGGCATTATTCAGTAAAGTAAATGCTGAACCTTCTTTTTGCCCAGGTGTTATGATGACAAGAACATGTTTAGGTAGATCCATGGTCCAGTTTTGGGATCTCCCAGGACCAGTCCAGCTGGAGCTGGGAATAGACTTGCTCCCAGCACCACCTCTGAATGGGAGCTCAGTAAATCAGCAAATAAAAAAAAAAATTAGCAGATAATGAGCACCTTTTTTTAGGCTGTGGTCAAGTAATTTGCTTTGCTGAGAAGGGATTTTTTTATTGTATTTAGTGGGTTTTTTACATCAGCCACGTAGAAGTTTCTACATAAAGGAAAAGCAAACAGCTGAGAAGTCTTCCCTGGGCTTTGATCCTCCCTGCAGAGAGTAAACCATGAAGTGTTTGTTAAATCCTAATCCGATTTAAAACTGCTTTTGAATGCTTTAGGGGAGGAAGTGCTGGCTCTCACTGTCTCATTCAGCCCAGGGTTTTAAAGCTGTGTTACTCTGCCTGTGCAAAGCCAGGATCCCCCTCCCAGGCAGCTGTTGCTGTGGCCAAAAACACCCACCTCGAGATAAAGCTCATTCAAACTGGAAGTGAATACATCTCTTCATGTGGGCACCATTCTGCTCCCCATAGAAAGCTCTGTGCAGCTCCCCAGTAACTCAGCTCTCAACTGTATAAAGCAGGGGAACACAGTTCAAGCAAGAGAGAGAAGCTGATTGTGCTGGCAGTCACTAAAACACACATTTAACAAGGCAAGTTGGAGAGGTGCTTAACACAAAGTTATTCCCTGATGCCCAGGAACCCTGAGCACCACACGGGCATCAGCACATGAACACACATCTCATCTCATGGAATATGGATCCCAACATGCCACAGCAGGTACCAGAGCTACCAAGGAGTTCTCATCCTGGGCAAAGCCTGGGCAGGCCTGGCTTTGCTGTGACAGACTCTGCCGAGAGCACAAGCCATCCCAGCACCAAAGAGCAGCTTTCGACCCAAATCTCCTAAAAAGCATTTATGGAATGTAGATACAGATGAGTATTTTTTAACATATGTTGAACTTAGCACACAAAACAATTTCTACTTTTCTTTTAAAAATACCATTTCAAAGGGAATCAGTATCCAGCAAGCAGCAAAAAAAACTAGTGCAATGATTGTTGACCAAACTGTAGCTGCAACATCTTTCCCACGGCAGTTTCTCACATTATGTTGGTAGATGCGTTTTAAGCCACCCATTGTTTATTCCAATACCTTTTTATTCTCTGGACCCCTCAGATTTGTTGTCAACAAAGAGATTATCTGGGAATGAAACTTAGCATAGGTACACCTGTATGACTCCATTATTACGGAGTCAGAGAGATGTAGGACCCTGCTAGACCAGGAGCCAGAATGACAACCCTGGCTTCAAAGGGTTTATGAAGGAGAAAACCAGGAACACTGAAGATTTAGGATCCTCACATCTGGATTCTGTCACTGTAGCAGGATAAAACAAAGCTGTAATCCAACCTTCTTTGGTCAAGTGTGGATCAGAAGATGAGTGTACACAGCTCAGTGGGTCGCTGTTTTCTGTGAGTTCAGTCCCCTAAGAGCCCGTTAGGAGCAGAGATTTCAATACGAAAACTAGGGCCCCAAGACACCAGGATTAGAAATGTGCTGGCAACTGGCAAGATGAACAGTTTCCTTGGCTGGAGCCAAAAAGCAGCAATTTTGCCCTGGAACTGTTTATAAATCCCAGCTCCAGAAAAGCTTAAGAGGCTCAGTGTGACCACTGACACAGTAAAACCAGTCTGTGTGTTTGCAGGACACAGGTGTCAGTTCCGGGGTGATGGAACAGTGTGGATCTTCAGGGACAAAAACAATCTTCCACGTGCCAATGTACACTCAGTCATGACTACAGTCCCCCTGTTACTGGATCCCAGCTTAAACGGGGTCTAAGAGCTGCCTCAGCCCAACAGCGAATGACTTAATGTTCTTCAGGGAGTTTCAAAAGGTAGGAGTGGGGAAAGGCAACAGCAGGACCCTCCCCTCCTTTCCAAAAGCAACTTCTAAAGAGCAAAGTGACCTTTACTTCAGGAGATTGTGCTTATGTAGCAAAAATGTAATATTTTTTTTTAAGTGATCTCTTTTCAAACAATTAAAATACACGCCCACACCATATGCAAGGATGCGAGTCAAATCTCTGCTTTACATCACGCACGGCCCTTTTAAATGACATCTCCTTTTTCCGGGGTGGAAAATCACAGTCAGCATTTGTATATAAATATTATTACACAGCTTGAATGTAGAAGCCAGGAAACAGAGAGTGCTGCATGACAACGTGCTAAAAATTCCTTGCTGCATTTTTTTTGTGTGAAGAACCCAGCACTGTTTGTACAGGAATCCCATTGTCACACACACGGCGTTGTGCTCACAGCAGCTCACATGGGACCAACACGTTGTCCTAGAACCAGAGCACAACAGCACGAAGGAAATTGTCTGCTCATCTTCTGACCTGGTTCACTGCTCTTCTAAAAATTACAGATTAGTGTAACCTGTACCTACATTAAATCCCAGGCAATTGTTGCACTCTGACTACTCATATGCCTACGAACAGTAACACGTTAATTAGGAGTGTGAACATCTCCTTCAAAAAGTAGATGAAGAAACCATGTTGGCACACATTCTCTTTAAAGTAATAATAGCATTATTTATCTTAATAATATTACTTTATTTTAATAAAAGTACTTTTTAATAGACAAATTGTCAACCACAACAGTCCTGTTTCATAGCCCACAAGTAACTGACAAGGCCAAAGACTAGGACTTTGTTTTGGGCTAAGATCAAGCATAGCATCAGTTTACTGTGCAGTACCTCGAGCCTGTCTGAGTGGCATGAGATCCTAATTTCTCCTGGGACACTTTAACTGAGCTAGAGAGACAGTACTTTAATAGTCCAGGGCTTTTCCATCTCCAAGGAACAAATGACAACACCTGAAGCTGGAATCTCCAGCCTCCAGTTCATCAAACCCTAATCCCCTCATATCAAATGGTCAACTCTCTGGTGCTAAAAATACCTCGAACTGGCCGACGCCAGCTCTTTAACCATCCATAAATAATGGTTGGTTTTTTGAAAGCCACACACTTCCATGTGTCCACAATGTGCTGCTTGACTTTGAAAACAAAAACACTTCCACTGGAGATACACACTGTTCCATTAAAAAAGTCGATCCAATCCCTGAGGCATGAAAACCTTAAATGGGGATAAGCCACGTCCGGAACACGCCGATCACAAATATCCAACCGACAAAACATTGGGCACTTTGGGGATACTGCAGCACTGACACTAAATACTTTCTGTTTAAAAGCACAAAGATAATCAAATATAGAGTAAAAAAAGAAATTCCGTCACAGACACACTGTAGGACTGGCAGGGCATGCAAATGCTGGACAGCCCCTCCTTAGGGTTGTCCTTAAACAATCTTACTGGGTTCCTGCTGGACAAATCAAAACTGACTTGTCAAAGATGCTAAAGTTACTTTGGGCTTCATCAGAGAGCCTGGGACAGAAAAGAAACAAGTAACATCCCCGTTAAGTGCATGTTTTTGGAAAAAGATGTGGTTGTGTGCTAAGGTCCTGCACAAGATGTGAAAACCAGGAGACGTGGTCATTTCCATTCTACCTCTGGTTTCACTACTCTACAAATCTCACTATAAATTGCTGAAGAGCAACAGCAAAACCTTCCCCACACCCTTCAGAGCTTCCAACATCAAAGCCCTTCAGCTGAGCCCACGGAGCAGCTGGACCAGGGCCTCTTACCTAAAATACCCTCAGGATCTTTCAGTAGGACAAATCCACATAATTTTATTATTCATATCACTGAATTTGTCTAGGTATGACAAAAAATTTCGAGGGTTCCCTGCCCCTTTGGCTGCCAAGCTCTTGTCAGGGATGTCAATTCACAGATCAACTATGAGAATTTAACATTCCTGACAATGCTGGAGGCCAAGATTTGATTTGATTATGAAAATTCAGGGTTATTTCTAGACTTTACCCATCCTGTTTCTAATAACTTCAATAACTGAGACAAATTTTGAGGTGAAATCTCAAATCTCTTGCAACACATGCTTTAATGAAAAGAAATTCACAAAACCAGTGGATAAATAGGTCAAAATTTTTACAAATAACTTTTCCCTTCTACCTTTAACCCTTTCAAAGGATACCAGACATAACTCAATGGTCTTGGAAAGTGTTAGCATCCATTAGATGGACAGAGGACTTTGCTTTAAAGCTGAAAAAGTTGGGTTTGAGATTGGACTGAAACATAAATCTCATAATTCCAAAAATTCTGGGCCAGAAAGCTGTTACATATTCTTACACCAGTTCCTCCTGTCTAGTTTTCCATTTCTCAACCATTTCCTGTTTGTCCCACAGATAAGAAAAGCCCCTACACTGCACCGTGCACCAAAACGCCTGTGAAGACGTGCACAAGGACTTCAGAGTATTTTCCCTCAGAGGAACTCGACCGTCACATCCCATTACATTTGGAACTCGGGCTATTTTTGCCCTGTGCATCATTCAGTGCTTGTCCTCGCTGCCTCTCGCCTGCCAGGACGATGACTAACTTTCTCCCTTCACTTGTTCCCTCCACCCCTGAGAACATTCACATCCATCTGGAGTTTCTCACAACAAAATATTTTTAAGCTAACCAAAACACTGTAAAACAGGATCAGCAAACTCTGCTTGCTCGTCCCTGTGTCCTCCCAGGTCTTGGCACACACAGCACCGGCCTCGCAGCAGAGCTGGTGCCCTTGACCTTGGGCTTGGGGAGGGTGGAGGTTCCTGTTGATGCCAGCATGGCTCTGCAGGGCACTCGAGTGAGGACTCTTTGACTTGGGGGCTACACAGGCCTTTTCTTAATCAATTAGATCCTGTTCAATCACAGAATGGGTTGGAAGGGATCTTAAAGCTCATCTCATTACACCCCCTGCCATGGGCAGGGACACCTTCCACTATTCCAGCTTGCTCCAAGCCCCATCCAACCTGGTCTTGAACACTTCCAGGGATGGGGCAGCCACAGCTTCTCTGGGCAACCTGTGCCAGGGCCTCCCCACCCTCACAGGGAAGCACTTCTTCCCAACATCCCATCTAACCCTGTCCTCTGTTAATATGAATCAATTCCCCTTGTCCTGTCACTCCATGTCCACCTTTCCGACTGCTTTGAGACTCACTTCAGCCCCCAACCCCAGCAGAAAAAAAAGGCTCTGGAAATGCTTTACCCAAACTACTGGTATTCTACTCAAAGAGTAGGAAGCTGAGGAGAGGCACAAACAAAAGGATGGTATTAAATGAACAACATGTAACAGTGCTAAAATGCAGCAGAGGACACAGGCTTCAAGGTGTGGGAAAATCCTGATAACCAGGAGTGTGTGGCAAGGAGAGGAGGGAGAAGACAAGCCAGCTCCAAGAGGGGTGTCCAAGGCTGGCCTGGACATGCCACTGCTGGGAGGGGCCAAGAAGGTCCTGGACCCTGCAGGGAGGGGGTGCAGCAAGCCCTGAACTACCAACACCACTCACCCTGGTCCCATGGTTTTGCCTTTGTGTACCTCAAAGTCAACACTGCATTCAAATATTGAACAGTTTGCTTGGATAAAGTGACACAAAGCTGATCACTTCCTACCCCCACATGGCATCAGCTTGCAGAAGGGCTTCCCATACATCTCCCCATGTTGTACTGGGGCTTCTCCCAACAGCACAGAGGTCCTGAGCCTGAATCCTCCTGCCAAACCCCAGAACTGACGTGGTGCTTTCCCACCTGCCCCCCACAAGGCCAGAAAAACAGATCTTTGAAAAGCAAACTATTAATAATTTCAAATACTATCTGCTTTTGTTCATCAGCAGCCAGGCTAATTACTGTGCTGAGGAAATCCATCACCTGAAAGGTGTTGAGCTGTTAATCTTCATGCTGCAAGTCCCTGGCATTGATAAGTCACTGACTTGTAGGAATAAAGAAAAACTCTGAAGTGAACCAGGAACAGCAGAAAGGAAGAACAAGAAGATGCCCAATAAAGAGCTCATAAGTAACAAAGCAAGAAAAAAAGCTTTTGAGATCCATTAAAGGCAAATCATTTACATTTACTTTTCCTTCTGGTGCTGTTCTAAGTTTCCACATTACTGCACCATTAATTAGGCAAAACTACAGGAAACGATGGGTATTTTGACAGAGCATCAAGTGTTGGACTCGGCCCAGCAAAGCTGTCATAACATCCTGATATACAACATGAGGGTGCTGTGGGCTGATGGGGTTTTTAAAGAAAAAAATAAACCACAACAGAACACTAAACCCCAGTAATTTTGTCAAAGGCAACAGGTTAAGGCCACAACGAAAAGTGGGGTTTAAGTGCAAAAAAAAAATTTCCTTTGAAATCATAAATTTTCCATCTGTAAGTTTTTAATGGATATAATCTGGGTATTTTCAAAGCAGGGACAGGAGGAAATTAGTCAGGAAAATATTTAAGTGTTAGAATATGGTAATTATATACAATTATGTGACTCTGTAATACCCAACGATACTTCAAAGAGGGAAGGGCCGGGTTGATTTTGTTCTACTGCCATAGCCTGTGGAGGAGTAAACATATGAGGGATGGAAAAACAGGGGGATCAGAGCTGATCCTGCAGGGAGAGAGACCCCCCTCACCTATGTCCATCAAGGCAATATTGGGGGAAAACACACTATCAACCCACTGGAGTGTTCACACTAAACCTTAATTTGGAACAAACTTGCACCAGTTCCCCAAAGAACAGTTCTTTCCTGAAGGAGCTTTAACTTGAAGGAATATTTTCACTTGCAACTTATTTCAGCAGTTATAAATCATGAATGAAATGTTACATTTCACCCTTTTCCTTTGTGATATATGTTACAGAGACACTTAACTCCAAAAACCAAAACGAGTTAAAAATGACTGTGTGGGACTGAAAACAGAAGCCACACAAACCATATCGATGTTACAGGGCTCAAAGGAGCTCTAGTTAAAATATGCAGTTAGTTAATAATCACCAATCCTGGGGAACCAGCAAAGAGCTACAGTACTGAATGATTTTATGGTATAAAAAACCCCAACCCAATTGTTTTTCACACAGCCCCTTCTACCCACAGCACGCAGACAACCATTGTAGCTAAGTCTTTGCATTTTAAACTTTAACCTCAGAAATAACAGAAATTACTCCACAGTAATACCATTAACTATTGCAGCAGCTATGCTGGGATTATATATGTGCCTTTTTGCTCCAAGTTTCATAAACTGCAGGCCAGAAATGCAAGAGGAGAGAGACATTCACGGTGCCTGGGCAATCTGGCTGCCAGCTCCAGTGATTTATCCATTTGCATTGTAGGACTTCAGCTCTTTTAAAAGAAACAGCCCCAACAACTTACCCAACAAATCAAAACTAATCAGTCACAAAAAATATTTTAAAGCTGGCAACAGATTATTTAACTGAAGAGGCTTCAGAGATCGTTTCGATGTAGTTTGTTTTGGGGAAAAGCTCAATTCTACAGAAGGGGGGAAAACAAGAATATAACAGTAACTTATTTGACCTTTTACGCTGATCCATTAATTCAGTGTGGCTGTTTGTGATCAGCATCCCTGTTTATATCAGGTGGAAGGTAGGCCTTATTCCTTGAATTGAATTGCTATCTGTTTTTGATCACTTCAATATATGTGCAGAAAGCCAATTGATATCTAAATGTTTGTTTTGTTGTTCATTAGTTACATCATGGAGCCTGCAGTGAAAAGTTATGTGGCTTTTTAGGAAGGAATTAGAGGGTTTCATATTCAAAATGTATCTGGGTACTAGCAAGGGTTTCAGGAAAGGATGCAGCATTTTCTCAGGCTGCTGCTGCAATAATTTGTAGCTCTCTTCATGGACTGGAGAAGTGAAAACAATCCCAATACTCAGATTTTTCAGGCTCAGACTGGCCTACTATAGCAATACAGACACCAACAGGCCTGTGAAGCGCTGCTGCATGGTCAACATGACTTTTAAGGTCAGGACTTTTCCACAGTGTTGCTTTGTTTTCCAGAGAACACCATTTCCTCCATATGAAAATTTGTTTCTTAGTCACAGGTGAAGTGACCGGGTGCTGAGAGCACTGAGCCAGCAGGTACCAGCTGGTGGCATCAGTTCTTCCTTGGCATTTAAAAAGCAAATATACACCTATCCCGTGCCCTTCAATCCATTCAGAAAGACAATTCCCAGCTGTTCCAGATCCAGCAGGGACAGACTGTGCCCTGCCAGGGGACCACTTGCCTCCATCAAGGGCATTGGCCACATCTGGCAGCAGCTGGGCAGATTTGCCCAAAGAGGTGGTGACAAAAGGGACAAGAGTGAAGCCTCTGGTGGGCCCAAGGGGGTTCCCACAATTTAGGGTATTTCAGGAGTAGACTTGTTAAAACTTGCAGGGCTGAGCACTCACAGACTGGGCTATGGGAGAGAGGAGCTGGGCTGCCCATGTCCCCCACCCATCGAGTTCCTGCATCTCCAGTAGGGACATGGGACAGAGGAATTATTCCATTTGCATTATTGAGTTGCAGGACAGCCAAGCTCCCCTGGCAGACCTGCCAGGGTCCCCATACATGGGACGCTTCACAGAAGAGACCTTTGCCTCATCACATCTCAGGAGACCTGGGGCCAGGGCTCCCAGGCACTCACAGAGAATGTGGATAGCAACACTTCCCCTGCCCTGAAAATATGTTTGCATTTGTTCACTTAGTTGCTAAAAATGCTCGAGTCACATGGGAACGCCTGGGAATGCAGCCCAGGAATTTCGTTTGTAAGCAGAATTGTGTTTCTGGAGACTATTGACCTGAACCGTAAATAAATATTCAGAAAAAAAAAATAGACATATCCCCAACTTATGGCCCTTGAGATGATCTAGTCAATCAGAAATGGCTGAAATATTTCCCTCACTGATCTACTATCAAGTGCCTGAGTCCTGTAGGTTGGAAAATAACCAACAGCCCTTCCAAGAGGATTGAGTAGCAGGTCCAGTTTCAGATCTGGAGCCTAAGATGGGAAAATCCATATCTCAGACTTAGAATCTCTGCCTGATAACAAGCGCTGCTGTTCTGCCAGCTGGACAGCAGGAAGGATCACAGCAGCCTCAGAGTCCTGTTTATCCATTACAACCAGGCTGTACCTGCTCTCTGCCCTGAGGATTTGTGCAAACCACAGTTCCGCAGAGCAGCTGGTCCAAAATCCATATCCTGGTCAGGTACCAGCTGCAGAACTTGCATTTATCTCAATGGATTTTTTGATCCCAGTGAATGGTAAATTGCTCTGATATAATGAGTTCAGATTTTGAGACAAAGAAACAGCCACCACACAGCAAACATAAATCAGAAAACATCTTCAAACCAGCAAAATTCAAAAAAACCCAAAAGCAAAAGATGGTGCACTCAGGTGGAATTAAAGTTGCCAGACAAGTCAGATACACTCATAAAAAATAAAGAAGTTTAACACCCAAACCTTCAAAAAAACCCCTTATATACCTTATATGTTCAAGGCCAGGTGGGACAGGGCTTGGAGCAACCTGGTCTAGTGGAAGGAGTCCCTGCCCATGGCAGGGGGTGGAATGAGATGAGCTTTAAGGTCCTTTCCAACCCAAACCGTTTTAGGATTCTATGATTTACCACTTTTTGAGTCCAACTTTGCTGAACAGACTTTTGTTTAGGTTTGCTTCAGGTCTTTTTATACCACTCATAAGGAATTGGTACAGTTTCCCACCATAGAATGTAGCTGCAGCACCAGTTCAAGACAAAAGACCATCCCTTACACCTGAGTAAAATATTCACATCTTCCCTGAAAAGAAAACTGAAGCCAGTTTCCAATCCTTGTGTTAAAACTCAAAATAACACTGAATGTCTCCATAGCCAGGTAAGGCCACAGAGCAGAACTACAAGGGAAGGAAGGAAATGAAACAGTTGGCGTTAATTATGCAAAACAAGATGTGACTCCAAGGATGTGAGTAATGTCTGGATACAACAACAGGTGCCTGATAAGAGAGGAGGAAGGCCAGACCTTTCATCTGTGCCGCAGAAGCGGATGGCTGTGAGAGCTTCATTTGGAACAGAGATAACGATTCTTAGTCACCCCCAGGGCAGTTTACAGAGTTTATGAGGTGATTTCATAACGAGAGGGGATGCACTGCCCTGTGTCGGGGAGCCTGGCTGTGGGGGAGAGGCCCCTGCTGTGTGCCAGGGCATTTCAAGGCAGCAAGATAAAACACAGGAACACTTCCATGATGCATTGCTGTGCGGATGAGCCCAGCACTTCTCTCTACCCAACACATACAGATTCTGTGACATCCATCCTTTTTGGGTTACAGTGGTGGGCTTACTTCCTGCAGAGGCCGGGGGAATCCAGAAGGAAGCTCATGAGAAGTGGCATCTCTTGGGGGAGCAAAAGGCTCAATCATTTCCCATCCTCCCAGATTCCTCCAATCTTCAGCTCACACACAGCCCTGTGACACCTGCACTCAGCCCAATATCTCCACAGCTAAACAGACACTTCTGTTTTCTGTTTGGCATCTCTTTTGTAGCACCTGAGTTCTGTTTGGCATCTCAGCACAGACCCAGTTCAGGTTGCAACCAAGAGCCCACGATATCATTGCTGACAGCAGCCACCATTTTCCCAACATTTTTGTCATTCCACACCAACCCCCTCTTATTTATCTCCAGGCATGACAGACCAGCACAGTAACTGCTGGTAGCAATGTACAAGGGGAGGGGAATTCCTATAGCAACATCCAAACTACTTATCTGACTTATGTATGACAAATATTTGGCACAATTCATCAGTACATTATCAGTAGGATAATCTTTCCTACTCTCCCTATGGCTAGAGGCATCACAAGCATCTAACACATCAGGAATATGTGCTGCTGCCCCAGATGGATTTTGCAGCAATGCATTTCCATGTAAGGTGCATATTGTGTCAGTGGATTAAGAGATAAACATTCAGTTTTCCAGGTTTTATCAAGTATTTCTGAGTTAGGTGATAAAAAACTGAAATTCGCTTTTTTCACTGTTAATAGGAAATTTTAATCTACAGTTTCCAACACTATAATTTACACAGAAATGATTAACAAATAATGAGAAGGAAAAAGTTCTTCTCCTTGTATCACCAACAGAGGGCAAAACCATTCATATGGGCACCCTTTGGTTCCAAGGTTACAAACCACCTTTTCCATAATAACTTGTACACAGTGCCAGCAAATTAGAAAATTCCATATGCAGTATCACTTAAGACAGGGAATTAGCTACTTCCTCACGCAGAAGTGCTGCTTCCACGCCGACTTACCGTAAGCCTCCCAACACCAGCCAGAAAGGATTTGGAGGAACACGAAAACCTCAGCAGATAAAGTCTACACATCTGCTCCTGATCCAGCTTAAAGACAGTAAAATGCCAAGTGGCCAAAGATTTAAGACAGAACATGGCTACACATTCAAAACGCCTCCAAAGCCAGAGTTACGCGTTCCCCGGGGGGTTGCACTTTCACTTTCCTAAATTGCCTGCATATTTGCTTTTTTCTGATGGCAGATTAGGAACCCTGCATTTCCTTAAACCGCCAGCTTTGGGCCAAGACACACACGCCCTGCCTGGAGCTCTGCCAGCCCGCACTCGCACAGCCAGATCTGGAGAACGACGTTCCAACGTGAGCTGCTCCGAAGGGAGCCCAGGAGCCGGCTGCTGGTGACTGCCAGGCACTCACACAGATCCAGCTCTCCCAGGCCACTCGGGCTTTTCCATGGATATACAAGGACAAAATTAAAGAACTTCAGAAGGAGCAACGCAAGTGTGGCAGTGCCACAATTCATCCCAGGGAAGAAATCATGTTAAAAAATCTACAGTCATTTCAGGGTTTAAATGTGCATGAAATGAGCGAGCAATTCATTTCCTGCATGAGAAAAGAGTGCAGAGTTTGGTATCATGAGCACTGCCAACATGTATAAGCGTATTACATGTCCCAGGATAAGTCTTGTTCCTCTTACAGCCTCAGTTTCCAGAATCCCACGATGATAACACCGCACTCCTCCCTAGCACTTTATCAGCCCCAGAACCCTTGTTACAAGGACGGTCTCCTCCCTACAGGCATAAGAACTGGGGAGATTTGGGAAGCAGAGTAGAGCACCAGGTGTGCAGCAAAGATGGGGAGACACCAGCCCTCCCAGCACCGCAGTTCAGGCATTTCCAGATCCTCCTGTTTGCAGAGGGAAGTCAGAGGAGCCAGGAGGCTCCAGAGTGCAGATTATCCACCACCCTCACACCGGGCTTCTGCTTCAGTGACCCACAGCTCAGCTTCAGAATCTTGACTCAGACCCAAATCCAGGTCTGCTGGTACAAACAGGAATTGGAGGAATCCACATGCAATTCCAAAGCCTGAGCGTAGCAACCAGAGTAAGATCTAGCAAGAAAAACCTCTGTCCATAGGGCACAATTAATCAAATATTTTAAATGTCTGTTAAGGATAGAGGGAGAGGGAAGAGGTGAATTAACTCCAACAATTACAATCTCACAATTCTCTGCTTAAAAAGGTTCCATCAAGCTGCAGCGATACCAGCAATATTCCAAGTTTTCTCTCCCTAGAACCATACAGCCAGACCCCATTTCCTCCTCGCCCCTCCACACGTGAATAATAATTTTGATTTCCTTTTTTCAGTTTTATTGCTGGGGTTTTCTGTCAGGAGGGCAGGGTCTGGCTGGGCTGTGCCTGGAGCTGCTGTGTAATTACAGCGTCAGCCTTCCCTGCTACCACGGAGCCGTTTGCCGTCGCCACGCAGGCGGCCGGGTCTCGTGGGGAGATGCTCAGTGTACTGCAACAAAGGACTTCCCCCCGTGTATTGTGCATGTGGCCCTGGAATACAGAACTCAGCATTCAGAGATAAAAGCCTTTAGTTCAGAGACGCTTGACTCTCCCACTGCTGCAATGTTACTGCACGCTGGCAGCACTCAAATCAAGGTGCAGAATTTATCCTGTGCCAGTGGTGTAAAATGATGGGATGAGAGATTTTTATTTTTTTTTGTGCTCAGGAATTCGATTCTCTCAGCTTTGAGCTGGTTTCCAGCACTAAATATAGCGAGATGTTATTTTTTAATTTTTTTCTCTGTATAAGCTTTTTTTAAAATTGCATTTTCTTCCATTATCTATTTATTTGCCAGTTTCCAAAATCATAGACATCGAATTTCTATGCCTGGCTGTCCTTCCAGCAAAGAACATAACCAGTAACAAAGCAACATTTTTACCAACCACATTCTATTTTATTTTCTACCCATCTAGTGGATTTGAAGGCTAGTAACATTTTATGTACCCCTCTGGAAAAGCTGTTCTTTAGAGAGTCTCCATCTTCTGTCCTTTCCTTGTTAAATTGTATTTGCCCATGACCCATAACACGGCTTCCACTTGGAAACATCGCTGCCCTCAGAGACAAACACACATGTAGCTAAATGATCAGCCCTAAAGCACACACTCTTAGAGGGAGAAATCTTTCTCGGAGAAAGAGATCTTCCTTGTTTCGTATCTGCAGTAAAATACATTGTTCACATTAGAACGAAAAAAATAAAAGGTATTTTTTCAGCGTTGTGCAAGGTTTTAAATATACATGCCATAAATATGGCAGGAAATGAACAGGGTCTTGGTTTGTACTCTGCAGATGACTCTTCCAATATATTAAAAATGCATCATTAATGCATTTTCAGCGTAAAGCAACCTGTCTCTGAGGATCCTGAGGGACTGCACGCCCCGAGGCCCCACCTGCAGCTGCTTCCGCGCCAGCTGGGAACTGAGATCTCCTTTTGCTCAACGGAACTGGAGCACGTAAAGACATTTCGGAGCTCTCGGCACACGCCTCGGGCAGGGTTTTCAGGGGAGCTCAACATGGAGCAGCAGAATAGCAGTGGTTTGCAAAGGATCATTAGAAAATCTGGCCCCGAGGACCTGCCTCCCACAGCCTGCGGAGCACTGGGGTGAGGTCCGACAGGATGTACAAAAAGCTAAACATTGGGCAAAATTGCAAAGCTGAGAACGGCACATAAATGGCCTCACGTCCATGAAACGGATTCTGGCTCTCGATGCTTTTGCGTAACCTGCACAGGTCTAAGCCCCCTCCTCTTCTTCTCAAGAGACAAGAGCCATGAAATAAACCTACAGGCTGCACACACAACACGCAGCTGGGGTTTGTGCTTGCATTTTCATCTAGGTATTGCCACAAGCCGCAAGGCACAGGGGATGGACCGGGGTGTGTGACGATGCTGCAGTGAAAGGAACGAACCGCAGGTCTCAAACGGGGAAACGAAGCCGAACGCTAAGGGAGAATCATTCCCATCTTCTCATTTACATCCTAAAACCGGGGATCGCCAGATCCTCCAGCCCAACGCGTCCCTGTCTCCCGCGGCCGCACAAGCGCGGGACACCCCCGGCTCCCACCGAGAAGCGCTGCCAGAGCTGCCGCCCCTCTGCCCGCTGCCGGCGGGGATGTGGCCGGCCGGGGGGGGCGGCTGGGGAGGCTGGGGGTGCCCGAGGGGCCGGGGGCACCCTCACGGCTGTTCCCCGGGAAAGGACCAGAGGGTGGTAGGGGGTGGGTCTCGGCGGTACCCCCCCGGCGGCGGGGAGCGCGGTGCCCCCCACCCCCGCCGTTACCTCCAGCCCCGGGCGGGGGGCGCGGTGCATGCGCAGCTGCCGCTGCCCTTCATTCATAAAAAAAAAAAAAGGGGGGGGGAAGAAAGAAAAAAAAAAACCACAAAACCTCGGGAGCCGCATCCGCGCTCCCCTCCAGCCCCCATTCATAAAAGGCAGCGGAGCATGCGCGGTGCCGCCGCGGTGCCCACCCATTCATAGAGTCGGGCGGCCGCGCGTGCGCAGGAGCGGCCGCTGCCCTCCCATTCATAAACTAGCCATTTTCCCAGGCAGGCGGCGGGTGCAGCGCCGCGGCCGCCGCTGACAGCGCCGCGCTCGCAGGTCCCTGCCGCTCCTGCCAGGATTCTCCCGGGTCCGGCCCCCCTTCGCCCGCCTCGCATTTGGGATTAACTCGCCTATGGAGAGATGGTCTTAGCTGAATTATTTAAAGTAAGTACGAGATCGGCGCTTGCGAGCGATTGTTAAAATGTTTTAAGTAGAAAAAGCCAAGCCGGCTCCCCGAGGGAAAATCCTGCGCTCGTTCTAGATGTGTTTGGCTGCTCCTTACAGATCACTGATCATGAGCATGTTTCTGGCTATGACTTTTCTAACAGTGATTATCTATAATTATGTACAGTGGAGAGCTGCCTGGTGCTTCCCAACCTAAAGGAGACTTGGCATTCTGGAGAAATATCCTGTTTCTTGCAGAATTTCCATTTGTGTCCCTGCGTCTCTGATTTATACCTCTTTTCTGCGTTCTCCCATCAACATCTGCATTTGCTGTACATATATGGCAGGCAGGTTTCACCACACTTGTGTCGGGTTTGTTTGCAGGGTTTTACAGCAGAATAAGGGTCTTTTTTCTGCTGATGGGGTGTCCTTCATCCCTTCTTCCTTCCCCTAAAAGGAGCATAAATACATGGTCACCTGGCCTGACAGGTCAGAATTGGATATTTCTTGCTATGGAATATGAAAATGGATTATACGCATTTCCTCTCTTTTCCAAAGCCCTGTCTTGTTAGTGTCAAGTAGTTCTGAGCTGTCTCCATAATAGGACACTTCAGAGATCAGCCACTCGTGTGTCAGACCTTTCCTGCATGACCTTTGCTCTTCAGCATTTTATTTCATACAAGTCTTTTTTCCTTTTTTTGGCCTCAGTGCCTTATTCCATCACTGTTGTCTTCCCTGTCTTGCTGTACACTTGTTTAAAATCTGGATGGGTGATGTATTTTAGAGGCTAGGTGAGTAATAAAAATGTGTACCTGGAATAATTTCATATAATATATGAAACATACTATATGTGGAGGAAAAACCTGCCCTGGCTGCTCTTCTCTACCAACTGCGTAGCAAAGATAAGACAGGATTTTATTTTCTGGTACCAGTCCTGGCGTCACAGGAGAAAGACAAGCCTAGAGACGACATGTTCTGAAAATTCATTATCAGGAGGGGAATGGAAAAAACAGAAAGGGGCATATAAAAGGCACAAAGGTCTTAGAGGAAAGCGGGACTGGGAATGCAGACCTTGGAAATGGAAGTGCAAATGAATATCAGTGTTAATCATGGGGAGAAAGGTTTCACCCTTTTTCTTCGAGTGACCAAGGTTCTGATTTCATGATTTAAATCTTTTATAGCCCAAAGTTTTTCCTTAAAGGGTGAAGGAGAGAAAGGAAGAGAAAAGGAAAAGCATCCCTGCATTATCCAGAGTGGAAAAGGCATGTTCTAGATTGTTTAAAACTTCTCCAGCTGCTGCCTTTCTTCCATACCCTGCCAAGGGGAGAGTATGGCTAGAATCAGCTCAGAAATTGCTCTTTAATTGGGTAAAGAGAATCCCAGCTTTCCCAATATTAAAGCTTCCCCTCTCTCCCTTTATTTTGGGTTAAAGAATAAAGCTACAATTTGTGCACAGAATCACAATGATCCTGAGGACTGGCTTCCCCCTTCTCCATATAAAAATGAATGATAGCAGGAGGAGGGGTTGTTCTCAGTTATTGGAACCCCACTGGGGATGTCTCGTTGATAAATGTGCCGTTTTCCATGGGCTACTGTGTTTTCTGTTGCTGGAAGGGACTCTATATTGGGATTATAAAATTAAAAGGACCATTTCTGAATACTGCAGTCCTTTTGAAATTCTCCATGAGGTAGGTGCAGGGGAGAAATTATTTGCTCTCCTCCCAAAACAGCAAAACAAAAGCTGTTTTCCTGGAATCATGACTAATTCCCAAATCACACTGGGAAATGCAACACCTCAAAGAGCAATTCCCATCCCCCCCCAGGCCAAAAAAAAAATTCTGGTGAAATAAAATGCACAAGCCTTGCAACACTACAGTAATAATTAATTTGCAGTTCTTACAGTTTTAGGGAAAAAAAATTAACTGTAAAAACAAAAAACTCATTAATCATATTGCCATACAACTTTTCAAATTCAGCCCAGTACTAAAAACTGCCTTTTTATAGGCAAACAGTTGCACAAATGTTTGGGGTTTATCCCTTTTAAATGCAATACAACATATTTCCTTAAGGAAATACAAAATCCAACTAATATGGTTATCATTTAGTACTATTAGCTTAATGCATCATATCTGAACTTAATTTTCTGACCTTAAAAGAAATGTTCTTATCCAATAAAAAGCTTTGACTAAGAAACTTGAGTGCCCAGAGATCTGAATGTTAGTGGGCCAAAATGTGCTTTATTCACTCGCACCATAGGAACAGATTTCAGCTGGACAGAGACAGCTTCTTGGAAGTCTACAGGTCTCATTTCCCAGCTTCTGAATTTCCATGCTCTGGCAAGAATTTAGTGTCTCGTTTTAAAAATGGCAGGTTTCCCTAATAAGCTTTCTAATTTTTTTCCCCCTTATTACTTGTAGAGAAAATTCTAGCTGGCCTTAGCTAGATAAGGCTGCTAAGGAGGGGAACAAAAAGAATGCGTGTCAATATTTTGTTAATATTAATACACACTTTACAGGAAAAAAAAGCTGTTTTTTTCATTTTTTTATAGCTTTTACAGTTCAACTCAAAATCCAGACAGCCTAACTCAGTCTTAATGAACTCCAACCTTATGAATTATTCTTAATCCCACATTAAAAACATGTGCTTGCTGCAAGGTCTCCTTTAACTCCAAGTGTTGTCTCCCTCAATAAAAGCTTTTATTGAAGCCTTTGACTTGCATCAGGAGCAGCGTGTCCCTTGCCACAAGAGGATGTCCTTAATTCCAAACAAAGGCAATCACAGAATTTGCTCCCTTATCACCAGCTCCTCCTCTGCTGGGCCTCAGGAAACGAGTCCTTTATTGATCACTTGGGTAGGAGCGAGCCCTGTCCCTCAGCTCACTGTCCCTCACCATCCTGCCCAGTCCACGCTCTGCCCCAGCCCCAGCTGCCCTACTTGGTGCATCCACTCTCCAAAGCCCTGTAGATCTTCCCCTTGCTGGTAATTTTTGACAGCAAGGATTGCCCTGATACCAGACACCCTGGCTTCATTTCCAGTGCCCATCCTGGCTATTCCCTCATTTCCAAACAGCTGTAGGGAGGAGCTGTGGACCGCTGATGGGTCCTGGCCTCCAAGCACTGTGCAGAGCCAGCAAAGGGGTTTGTGCACTTCCCAAAGCTCAGGTGCAGCTATGACCAAGGTTCTAGAGAAGATTTTTAACCAAACCACTGGAGGAGAGAGACTAGTTGGGATCATTCTGGTTTTGCACTGGTTACCATCAATTCTAAACTGTCTTGACTTGCACAGACCTTGAAATATATATGCCTGCCCTTGGAATTATACTTCTTCAAAGTATATTGTTTTCAATTATGCTAATTTCTTCTCTTAAGACTAGATATTCTATTGCTTTTCTTGTTTTCTTCCTCTGGCACTATTGTTTCAGAAATTTGTGTGTCCCATACAGCAGAGAAAATAGACGGATTTCTGCAGTTCATTTACTCAGCTATTGCTGCCTGTATGTTAATGAGGTGACTGTAATGCCTC
This sequence comes from Neopelma chrysocephalum, assembly GCF_003984885.1. NCBI lineage: Eukaryota > Metazoa > Chordata > Aves > Passeriformes > Pipridae > Neopelma > Neopelma chrysocephalum. Next base: position 4,960,726 of record NW_020897720.1, read on the forward strand.
TTCCAGAGACTGTAATTCAGCTTTTTCATTGATAAAAGAATCATAGAATGGTTTGTGTTAAGAGCGGCCTTAAAGCTCATCAAGTTCCACCCCCCTGCCCTGGGCAGGGACACTTTCCACTAGACCAGGTTGCTCCAAACCCCGTCCAACCTGACCTTGAACATTTCCAGGGATAAGGCAGCTACAGCTGCCCTGGGCAACCTGTGCCTCAGCCCCCTCACAAGGAAGAATTTCTTCCTGATATCTAATCTAATACAGGACTAGTATCATACTAACCAAGAGGAGGTGTGATATCTGGCTGTTAGGTACCAAGACTCAGAGCTCTGTGGTCTGACCCACCGTCACTGACCCACAGCAGATCCCCAAAGGAACAGCTGATGTCTTACCACCATCCCAGTGCAGGGCCCCATCGGGCAGGGCTCAGCCTTTCATCAATCCATGATAACTTTTCTGTCCCTTCTTCACAAAAGCTTGTGATTCTTCAATAGTTGGAAAATTCTTGGAAACCTGTAATTGAAAATTCTTATTGAAAACTCAGTTTTGCTTTACTCTGCTTATGGTATGTTGGACTTGAAGATCTTAAAGGTCTTTTCCAACCCTAAGGTGGCTTGTTGCACACCACTACTCTCCATCTCCCCAGCACCATTATAACCATTATGATTTATAATATATATAATGGTCCCAAAACTGGCCACCACTGCCCTGGCAAAAGGCAGCATGGCACACCAGCCGGTTCAGCAGCTCCCTGATGTTACGGGGCACAGGTCCAGGCTCAAGAAAGGAGCCAGCAGTGATGTTACAGAACATGGAGAGGACAATTCAGCACCAGCAACCCCAGGAGAAATCTTGGTTTGCTGAGGCAAACACCTCTTCCCTGCCACTGGTGCTGTTCAGACACAGCAGAAGGGATGGGTTGCTTACGAGGTGTAATTAAGGTGTAATTAATTAGAAAGAGATAAAGTGGCCCCTGATCTGGTGCTCACAGCTTGCTAGGAACAGAAGGGGTTTTGGTGGCTGCATCACTTCCCTGACTGTACTGGTGGCCTCTCTCTCAGCAAACAAACACCAAGCAGCACATTTGGGGCTTTTGGGGTTTTTTTTCTATGACATTTAAGGTTCACTTTAGACATTTGCGTGTCAACAACCCGCGTTGAAATTCTCCACATCTTTAACAAAAATGGGTTGGGTAAAACTGTGGTGCATTGTCCCTGGTGCTAGGTGGAGAGGAGGTGGTTGTGGAAGCACGTTTTCCCATTTTCCTGTTGACTTCACTGCGGGCATTGAGGAAGTATCAGTCACAGCAGCCAGGTTGTCCAGGATTGCTTCCACATGGGACCCACCTCTGCACTCGAGTCCCTTATTCTCATGATTTTTTCATTACCACAAACATCTGGAATGTTGTTAAACATGTGAGAAAGAACTTAATAAAATTAACTAATGGGTAACTGAGACAATTATAAACGTTACACATTTCTGCACTCACTGGATTTTTAAGTCAAGATCCATTTTGTTTTTCAGTAATTGGAAGATGTGTTGTGCAACTCTACTTTGAAAATAAAGATGTTAGAACCTTATTGCTTCAAAAATTGTTCTGAAGACATTAATGAGAACAAACTTTCCCGGGGGTTTATATGACTTCTCATGGAATTGCCTACAAGGATGTAGCTTTCTCTAAAATTATGTAGGCAAGTCCAAAAACCTATTAAAACATAAGATGCCTTTTGTTTTAATTTCATGTGATTAAAGAATCTTACAAAACTTTCAAGTCTAAAATAATACCAAAACACTTTACAATAACAGTTGCTTTCCTACAACTTTAGGACTTGTAATTACCCAGTACAACAGTAATTTTAAATTGGCAATATCTTGATGAAGAGATGAAACAAACACTGCAGCACGTGTATGAACTTGACTTTTGAGTCCAATTTTACTCCCTTAGAAGGAAGTATATTTTGACTTGAAAATTGTATGTGGTGAGTCCCTGGATGGCATGGCGGAAGAGAAATTTTTCTCTGCATGGGAGTTTGTTGACATGTCTGCTTTGAAAAGAAGTTCATTGTTTCATTTACCTCTAAAGAATGAAAAATTACCAATGTAAGAACATACTCTTGAATTTCTCTTCCTATTGTCTACTTTAAGAACATTACCTGTACAATTGCAACCAGTGAATTCATGCCTGTGTTAATGCTATATCTGTAATTACCAATGATGAAAAATTAATTAATTTTGTATTCAGTATAGCTTTTTTTCTCAATTGAAATACACTAGTGCAGTGGACAACAAAGGCACTGCATAAAGTTTCATAGCTTTTGCTAAGTTATGGTGCTTAAGTATCTTAAATCCCCTATTCTACTTTACTATCCCTTCTCTTTATCTACAATTCTCTGTAGATGACACATCTTGTTATATTAAATCTATTCAATCTGAGCAATGAATTCAATATCTGCAAACAATACACAGCTGCCCTTGCCATCGTGACCTTCAGTCCTTTCTTAGCACAGCCAATGAGCCCCCCCAGCAGAAATGTTCTTCCCTGGGGCGTTTGACATTGGCAGTTCATCTCTAGTAGCTGTCCCTGTCTTTATGAGCCACGGTGGCTCCACAGGCAGCTTCAGGCACTCTAGTTGAAGAGAGAGGGAGATGGACAGCCCAGCCTGTTCTTTCTTCCCTCCCAAACCAAGTGGCTCGTGTTTGTCACCACATCTACCCGGGGATGCTCCACACACAGTGTCCAGCTCCAGCCAGATGCTCAATTAGGTCACTCCAATGTCCAACACAACACCAGCAACTACAAGACACCACCGACCACTCTGAACCCTCTCCTTGCTCAATTGCCTTCAGAGCAAGAAGCCTCAAAATTATATCCCTTCAGCTCTTGCCCTTTTTCAAGGTCTAAAGTTCTGCCAGGTCACCCCAAACATTACCAGTGTTGCTGCTTGAGGCAACCTTGTCCTTGCTGACAAACACCCCACGTGCACAGTGGTTCCTGGTGGGGAGGTGAGGGGAGTGGTGTCTTGCTTCTGGAGGTACAACAACCAGAAAAGGTCAAGTCTTGGAGGATAGTCCACAGAAGTCACCAGGGTCCATGCAGGTATCCAGGCAGGCACATCGCAGCATGTGAGACTCCACAGGAATTATCTGGCTTCTTGATTTCCTTCTGCTCCAGCACAAATCCTTAACCTGACTAGATTCCTCCTTTGCCATGAGAGATGGAGCCCTGTGTGCCCAGTGCCCTTTGCTGAAATCTTTCCTTTCGTGGGATGCAGATATAGGGCTTAAAGCACAAACAGCTGATGGAAAGGTGTGCTCATGGCACGTGCCAGTGGACATACACAGACAAAAAATTGAAGCAACCACACCATAAAATATTGCCATTGTTGTCATCTGGGCAGATCCCAGGGGAGAAGAGCCTCTTTGCAGGATGAACACCACCCAGCTCACTCTCGAGTTCAGCACTTGAGGTGTTTGATCTGGATCTGTCACCAGTGATCTCACTGCACTGCTGGAATTTCTGGTGACAAGACCAGCAGCAGCAATGTAGTCATGGTCTTTAGAAAATTCCATAAATATCAGAAATATTTGTCTGTTAAGAGTAGCTTGAAAGGGGAGAGCATTTAACTGTGGAAACCCTCCACACAGGAACAAGAGGGCAGGGCAGAAGTTGAAGGACCATGTGTCCAAGCACCAAAAACTGGTGCCTATCTGTGGTGTTTCAAGGCAATCTTCAGCCAGAGAGACACTGTGTCCAGAGCAGGGCTCTGGGAATTGAGAGATCTGGATCTTATTTGTCTGTCTTCACGCCAGAGGTTTTTATCCAAGTCAACCCTGTGCCCAGACACCTGCAGGGTCTTTGAGTTCACAATGTCAGGCTTCCCTTGCCCTTCAGAAATAGTTTGCCTGGTAAAAAGACAATTTGAAACTGGTTTATAATGAAAAAAGTTGATTAATCACTTCTAAGATTAACTATCCTAAAGTGTGCTGTTTAGTGCAGGGTCCCTCTCCTTTCTGTGGTAATTAACTCTGAAATCTTGATTAGCATTATCTCAGATAAGCCATCTTTAAGGTCTGCCTGCATATGGCCATGTCTGTGTGCTGGGGGTTGGGTGTTTTAAGAGAGCCTGTGGCTATAATCCCTCACCAAATTAATGTGGTGACATGACTTCCATGTGATGGCATTGCTGGCTCTGGACCATCGAAGTGACTACAGAGTTAATCTAAAGCCTAAATCTAAATTCCAACTCCAAGAGTGTTGCTCTCCAATGCCAGGGAGAGGGACTCCCCACAGCCATGCAGAACACCCTTAATGTGCCACCCTGGGACAGAGGTGCTGTCCTGGGCACAACCAGGTCACTGACTGGGCAGAGCAGCTCTTTTCCACACATGTGCTGTCACACAGGGCACCTTAAAATAAATGATGCTCCATGGATACAGTTGAAACCTGGTGAGTGGAGCAGATTCCAGAGAGTTGGTAACAAGTGGAAGTGAGCACAGAGCCCTATGCTAGAGGTGATTTAAAAATTCTGGAGAGGCCACGAAGGCAGTGCTGGCAGGGACGTGAAGGATCAGACAGGCTGGTAACACTGTGCAGTGAGCCACCATTTCCTCCAGCTACCTTCCATCTAAGATCAGCTCTGTTGCACTTACTCTTGGCAGCAAAAACAGCTGCATCTTTCTCCTTAAAAAAAAACAACCCCCAAAAAACCTGTGAAATCAAAATATCTCTGCAAATGTAACTGATACAGAACTGATGATTTTGCTAAACTCTGACTTGCAGCAAATACTTTTCAGATCATGACACTGGATTTTGATGCACAAAAGAAAATCAAATTCTTTTCCCCCTGCATGTCCCATAGTTGTCAGAATCATTGCTTCCTTTTGTTTTTTACATACAGTAACTAGGAATAGATGCTTTAAAAACTCTCTTGTTCCTCCAGTCAGGATGTCAACGAGCTATGAATAATGAAATAAAAAAAAAAAAATTTCAAATGAATGGCTAAGACCCAGCAGAGAATTTAAACTGGGGGAAGAGAAACAGCATAAGGGCTGCATGACAATAATCATCGTTACTGCTCGATAAAGCACTTCTTCCTGCTGGTCTTGTGCAGCGGACAAAAGGAGCGCGGCAGGCCGGACGCGGTGCCGGCATCCCCAGGCGGCATGTGCCGTCCTGCCCACGCTCCGGCCCATCCGGCGTCAGCCCTCCCTCCCTCCTATTGATCCCGGGAGAAGCAGCACATTTTCAACCCCAAATGCCAAGTGATCCATCAAAGCAAGGATTTGCAAATATAACCGCGGACCCTCGTAGCATTTTTCAGTGGGTAAAAAAAAGCGCTTCCCTTTCTCCTTCCAAAAATGCTTAATTAGTTCACACTCCAATTTTTGAAGTGTTGTGTTAATTTTAGGGGGGATGTCCTCTTGCAGAAGTGCACACGTTTACTCACACACACACTTCTCGTATATAACTTGTTGTAGATGGATGCAATTTTTTCCTGATATTTTTTCAGATTGCTGTGATATTAAAATCATAGAATCATTTCAGTTGGAAAAGACCTTAGGATCATTAGGTCCAGCTGTTAACCCAGCACTGCCAAGTCCAAATCTTTCACGCTGTTGGAGAAGGTTAATTTGTTGAATACAAACAACTGGCAATGTTCACTACTCCCTTTTTCTTGATACCAGCAGCTTTTCCCCTCCTGTGACTTGCTCTGAAGCTTTACTCACCCCTTCTTTCAACTGATCTCCAGCATTATATTATTTATGAATAAAGGTCACCCCGTGAGGAAATGGCACATCTACTAGAAAACAATGTGCACTTTCTAAATTTGAACCGAGTCGTTTCCGTTCTTTGATTTAAGTTTAGTTACTTCCTGTGGTTTCTTGTCCTACGCCGCTGCTGAATCTTTGGATTGACTCCAGGATAAATTGCACTCTTTCAATGAAATTAGAAACTGCGGCAATAGACGGCTCAGCCAGAACGGCTGGTAAACAGCACTTGAGCTAAATATTAGTGCACTTAGTGGGCTGAAGAAGTGTCTCATTACCTGTGTGAGGTGATGGATCAAGCCAGACCCATGTGGGTGCTCTTCTGGGTGCTGCACCATTGGCTCCCACCGTGGTTTGCCACCGGACAAGATGCTGAGCAAGCGCTTCCACCTCCCGCGGGAGAGATGAAGCAGCCTTTGGAATCAGCAGCTTCCAGTGGAGATGGGACACTTCTTTACCAAAACCAAGTCATCCTCCCACAGGCAGATTCTGGGTTAGCAAGGACAGGTGTTCAGCCCCACGCTCCGAAGCACCTTTGTACCACGCCAATGCTCTTGCAAGCCACAATCTTGCATCAGGTTTTTTAGAGATCAGGGTCAACTGGGAAAAACCCCCAAAGCTTAGATAAGTCATTTCAGGGAGTTTGCTGGCAAACCCACATGTGTATATACACCAGTAGCCCTGAGATGTGCTTTGCCTCAGCAAAACCCCTGAGTGGGCAGTTCAGGAGCCTGCTGTGACAGCAACCCTCCCAGGACCAGAAGCCAAGGTTAGGGAGAGAAACACAGTAGCAAAGGAAGAGGGAGGCATTTTATACCTGGGCAAGTGTTCTGACTCCCTTGGACTCAAGTTTACCTTGTAAGACCTTCTACATAACAACCAGTCTCGGTGAGGATCCCTGTTGGGCTGGGCTTGCAGGATACCTCAGTAACCATGTGCTCCTTCTCTCTCCCCACCCGTTTTCTTTCTCCTTTCCTTCCCCCAGGATACTTAAGCACAGATTTTTCACCAGTAGCCAGACTGCTTTCTCAATGGAGCCCCGGATCCCCCACAACATCACCGTCGTCCCCAACTCTGTGATGGTCCAGCCCCTGCTGGACAGTCGGATCCCCTATGGGCGGCTGCAGCACCCGCTCACCATCCTGCCCATCGACCAGATGAAGACAACCCACATCGAGAACGACTACACCGACAACCCCACCGCCTCCCACCTGGCAGCCCAAAAGCGTCCTCGAGGCCCCCAGGAACTGGTCTTGACCAACCAGCACCTGCAGCGCTGTGAGCAGGATGTCACCCATCCCTGGATTTCGTTCAGCGGGCGCCCCAGCTCCATCAGCAGCAGCAGCAGCACATCCTCAGACCAAAGGCTCCTGGACCACATGGCCCCAGTGCCTGTGGCAGAGCAGTCCTCCCCCCGAGCAGTTCGCATTCAGCCCAAGGTGATTAACTGCAAACCCCTGGACCTGAAGGCACCTGTGTCTCAGGAACTGGACAAGCACTTTCTGCTGTGCGAAGCCTGTGGGAAATGCAAGTGCAAGGAATGTGCGCTGCCCCGGACTCTGCCGTCGTGCTGGGTGTGCAACCAAGAGTGTCTCTGCTCAGCACAGAACCTGGTCAACTACTCCACCTGCATGTGTCTCGTCAAGGGCATCTTCTACCACTGCACCAACGAGGACGACGAGGGCACCTGCGCCGACCACCCCTGCTCCTGCTCCCACTCAAACTGCTGTGCCCGCTGGTCCTTCATGAGCGCCCTGTCCCTGGTGCTCCCCTGCTTGCTCTGCTACCTGCCAGCCACCGGCTGCGTCAAGCTGTCCCAGAGATGCTACGACCAAGTGAGCCGGCCTGGATGCAGATGCAAAAACACAAACAGTGTCATTTGCAAGGCACTGCCAGAGAGCAAAGGGCCAGAAAAGCCCTTTTGATAGTTTGGGAGGATGGGGAGTGGGAGAAGGCTCCACAGAGCAAGGTGGTGTTGGTTCTTTTTAATAACCTGTGTTCTGAGGAGAACGTTAGCCTCTCGCCTTTGGAGAAAGCAGAAGCAACTATTTCCACGAACTGAAGCACTTTGGGTTATTCAGGGTTTCTGGAACTGGTCACAATTTAAATAGATGGGGCCAAAGGAGGAATGTTAATAATGCAGAGTGAAGGCTGAAAACCTACGTACATCATGAAGTACAGCTGCTTAAAATCTCCCGGTTTGGACGGACGGCTGCTCACGGTGCCTGTGCACCGCAGGAACCATTAACTGCTCGCTTGGCAGGCACGGCCGCACAAGCAATACCCATTCCCAGCTGCAGAAAGCTGCTTTGGATTCATATTCAGGGCGGGCTTCTTGTTTCCGCTTTCCTTCCAAACTCCAACTTGCTACCAGCAGCCTGTTGAAGGTGATGGGGTAACTCCCTCCACCTTCCTTCCCCTCCTGCACACCACTGGAAGGGCTGGTTGCACACACAGTACGTGTTTCTCAAAAGGTTTCTGTGTCCCTCAAAGATTTTTTGAACCAGAAGTGAAGATACATTTTGTTTGTTGAAGGGTCTTTTACCCTTTAGGCATATCCCACCTGGCCACGCTGATTTGGACCCTCTCTTTAAAGCAAGATGGTAGCAGGTCTGCTCCCTCCTGGGAGGAATAGCGGCAGGATGTGTTCAGGCAGTTGTATCAACACCAGGTCCTCCTGCCTGTAAGCTGATCTATAGCATCAGGTTTCACTCAATGGAATATGAATTTTCCATCAACAGTACAGACCCGCTCCAGGAGAATGTTTGCCAAATCCCATTTCTCCGAGGTGTGCGCTCGTTCCCCCGATGCCGGAGCAAAGGGAATCTTAACTCACACCACAGAGCAAAGATGGTCAGTGTTTGTTTCTCTAAACCTCTTAAACTCCGGTAAGAAATCACAAAACCCTAAGTGTACAGTGCACATAGGTGTATTTTTCTAGGGATCTCAATCCAGTACCTCCTCTCCTGGAACAAGCTCTTCTTTGCTCATTAAATATTAAGATTTTTATTTGGTTTTGTCTTAGGGATGAATGGCATTTGCTTGAAGTACAGCCCATTCCCCCATCCCTATTGCTGCTGTTGGACTTTTGCCTCCTCTGTACAAAAGTGTCTTTTTAAATGTAAAGAATGCTTTTAATGTTTATTTTAGTGTTAACACACTCTAGGGAAAGCCAGGGGAGGGAAGAGAGCAAAGTTAACAAATGTGCCCATGGTTTTCAGCATACAAATATCATTGGCTGTGTCCATGTCCTAGGGCTGGTTCTACCTTCCCTTAGGATGCAGTAGCCCCCCCCCCAAGGATGCCATAACCCCTCTCTCTTGACAACTACAAGGTGCTAAACAAAAATCTTTGTCCAAACATGCAACACTCTAATGAGTAGGTAGGTACTTGTTGCATGCAGAAAACTGATCTAGTATCTTTTTGCGTTCTTAATTAGAGGAGATTTCCTCAGTAAATGCACAGCAGTGACAGTGAAATGTCATCTCTAATTAGATAAGCAATAGGCAGAGCTCATGTAGCATTTCCAGGAATCCCGTTGGCTTGGTTGTGATACGGCCACTGTGAGGGGTTGGCAGGAGTGCACTAATGGGACTCTGGTGTCTTTGGTTTTCAGCTCACCTGGATGACTTGGGGTTTAGTTAAGTTTAATTGTAGATATTTATTGAAGGGGAGATTAAAAAAAAAAACAACAAACTTTCTATATTTATAACATTTGTTAGCTTGTACATGATAAATCATACAAAAAGGGAGATGATGTCTGTTCCTAGATAACAGTTCCTATAATTTAGCCTCATGTTAACTGTATGGGGACACCAGGAAGCAGGTGGGGATCCAGAGCTGTGTTTATTATCTTGCACAAATTGGAGGGGAAAAGATAACAGGAAAACCAACCCCAAACTAGCTGAACTATTGGTTGAATGTATAAGGTATTGTAGTTAATAAGAGAAATCATTTTCCTAAGATGCAAACAGACTAGAAAACACAGCAGAAGAGGCATTTACCTGCTGCCCTCCTCTGTTGGGACCACACGTCCAAATGGCCTTCACCCAAAGTTGTTTTGCTTTTGTGACCCTCTGTCCCTGGCTGTTCCTGGGGGATTTGTGCTGAAAATCCGCACTAGCAGAGCCCATGGCTTGGCTGCATGGTCCTTGTGAGCAAAGACAACGCTGGAGTGGTAGCCACTGTGCCAATCTACACTCATGTACATACACCCAGCAATCCCAGACGGATTTCCTTTCATTGTACATAGCTGTAAACTATTTCTCTGTTGGTTTGTTTTAATATATAAACCCTGTTAGCTGATCCCATGCTGGAAGGCTGTAAAGCGTTAGTGGATGTGTTAGAGCAGTGGTCAATGTAGCAGAGCGACCCTCCCTCTTCTCCTCAGCCCCCGGCACAGCCGTCAGACTCTGCTCCATCAGCCCCCAGCCCAAGGCACGGCAAGAAGGTGCTGAGCCCTGTGCAGAGCACTCGGAAAGGGGCAGGTTCGGCCACAACTGGGGCTCTGCCGGCGGCACTGGCGGAGGGTACGGAGGGTACGGCTCCTGTCAATAATGTCCTTATTCCCCTCTCTTTCCCCACCCCAACACCTCCATTCCCTCATCCCCTTTGAAGGTACTTGGGTCTCCTGCCACCCCTGAGATGTCCTTTGGTCACGGTGCCCTTTCACCTCACCCCGGTGCGAGCACAGCGTGGCAGCTCTGCCACCCTCCCACGGGCTGGGTCCCCCCACTAACAGAGGGACGGCTGCTAATCAGCACAAACCTCAGGAGTGATGTTGGCTCTCCAGCCACGTCACCATGGTGGGGTGACCATGAAGGCAAGAGTGGAGGTGAGGGCAGGTTTTCCCCGGACAGGTGCCGTGGCACCGCAGCGCGGTGTTGGAGGAGGAGGGGAATGGCAGGGCTCCTGCACTGCTAATTACTGCAGCACTGCTAATTGCTGCAGCAGGTTCATGCCAGGGTTTGTCCTCTGCCCACACACAACAGCCCAGAAAGCAAGAAGGGGTGACCTGACAGTGCTGGCAATGCCACACCATGGCCCCAGCTTGAGCTCAGCACCAGCAGAGCAGTTTCAACAGACAAATAAACCCTCACTGCACCCACTGGGCACAAGGAGCACCTACCAAATTTGATGCTCCCCAGGCACCAGCTTTGCCACCCAGATGAGCCCTCACCCTTCCTCAGCACTGGGTATTCCCTTCCCCTCCCACGCTCAGACACGCTGAGAAATGTTTTCCCCTTCTCCTCTTACCACCCCACCACATGTACACCCTGAAATGTTACCACAGAAGGTTTTTCTTTGTATAGAATATTTATTTTGAAGCTCTATTTTAATAGTATTTATTTTAGAAAGTCTACTATTGTAAGAGTTCTTCTGTTTGTGAAGAAAAACAAGTACTGATGAATGTACTGATCTAGAAATTATATATATATATAAATATATATTGTTAAATATATAAATGGCTGTTGTGGTTCTTTAAAAAAAATCCCAAAGAATGTTTATAGCAATTATTCTAAAAATACAAACTAAGAGTAGACCAGAATTGGTTATTTGATGCTCTCCAGACTTGCCAAGGAACTGGGGTGATGCTGGGATTGCCCTGCCCCATGACCTGGCATATCAGGGGCTCATCATCCAATTATCCCACAAATCACCTGCAATGGGAAGAGCCAGCTCCTCAGTGAGGGGAAACACCCTTCTTTGTCCAGTTGTAGGAGTAATTCCTTCCTTCCCTCCACCTCTCAAATATGTCAGAAAGATGCCTGGAAGTCAGGCTGCTTCTTCCACTGGGCTAAAGCTCAACCCTCAGTGTGAAAATTTGGGCTGACATTAAAGAAAACCAACCCCAAAGTCAGCAGCCCCCACCACATAGAGGGATTTTGCCGACCCCCATCCCACAGAGCCTCCCTTAACGTTTCAGACCACTGCCTGCTCTCCTGCTTCTCCTTTCTAGGAACAGAGCCTGTGCTATTTGTACACAGAGCGTTTGGTGATGGGTTCTGCTCCAACACCACCATCACCCCCACAGGGTGAGCAAGCGGGATGAGGGTGGAGGTCAGGAGAAGGCTGGGAGAGCTCTCCCCCCCACACTGCCTTCTCCTGTGCTCATACAGGTGTTAACACAAATAGTGGTTTCCAACAGGTGTAATTTCCACCATTTATGAGTCTCCAGGACACGAGGGGAGCTCCAGGCTTTACACACATTTGGGCTCCCCGCACAGGGCTCCACATCCCACCCCTGATGAGGGGTGTCCCTGCACGCAGGGAGCAGGAGGGGACTGAACCCCTCCTCAGCTCCCCAAGTCATCAGAAACTCTCCCTGTGCTGACACCAGTGTTGGCTCTCTGCAGATCCAAATTCCTCTGGGGGAGGGCAAGGGGCAGCAGGGTGTGAACCCCAACCCCGTTTACCAGCAGCACAGAGCAGGACACAGTAGCCAGACTGAGCACACAGTGCACCAAGGACACTGTGAACACGAATGGCCACTCACAGCCACCTCACCAAAGAGTGGGGAATGGTTTCCTCCGCTGTTTCTTAATCTGAGAGATAAGAAGTTGGAGCTGCTCCTACAGCACGATTTACTCTGGTGAGGCTGTGCTGCTGACACCAGAACAGGCACCACCAAGGCCCTGGCTGGATGCAGAGTGTCCTCCAACCCTGGCCAGCTCACCCCAAGGTCGCTCTGAGACCCGACACACCGGAGCAGCCAGAACTCTCTCACCTCCTTGAAAAGGGTAAGAAGCTGGCAAGGTCCAACTCTCTGGGTTTCTGTTCGCCCTGCCCAGCCCTTGAGCCACATCCTGGGGCTCCCACCCATCAGCACCCACCACCCTTCCTTCCCCTCCGCCTTCATCTGCTGCCTCGTGTGTCACCAGTATCACATTAGACTGCTAAAAATAAAGGATCCGGGTTATTTTTCACTATTCCTGTTATTTATTTGCACGCACTGTGGAGCTGTGACTCACTGGAAGCAGTGCCATACTTTGTGTCATCACAGAGGTAACCTGAGCATGTTACCTGGCCTAAAATAATATTATTGAAACAATAATGTCAAGTTAGTCACTGGATCAGATAAAGAGACAATAACTGCACTGTGCAGATCACGACGTCTGATGCCAAAAAATTTTCAATAAGGAAAAGATCCTGAATTTGTTATGCTGGTGGTGATTTTTTTTTTTTTTTTAAGAAACAAGCTGAGCCAGGATGTAAAAATTTAAATCAGAGTTTGGCAACACCAAGTGATGTCTTGCACATAAAGCTTTAAAAATATCAACGTCTCTGCTGGAAGTGAACCAGAGCACTCCGGTTGATTTGCCTAGTAGATGTTAAAGTAATATTTTTTCAATCAATCAGAATTATTAGCCTTTTTTTAAACCTCTTTTACAACATTTTCAATAATTGACCATCAAAGGAAACCAACTCTAACATCACAAGCACAGGTTATAGGATACCAAAGAGATGCTAAGAGTGCAACAAACTTCCCAAGTTCCAAAGCAATCTCAGCTCTTGGATATCAGACCTAAGAGGGAATTTCTAGGGAATCCAAGCCTCAAAAATACCCTTTAAGCATCATGTTAATTCTGAGATAATGGGCTGAAACTTATAGAAATGAGTGACCTGATCTAGCGGGTGGCATCCACGCACATGGCAGGGGGTTGGAACGAGATGAGCTTTAAAGTCCCTTCCAACTCAAACCACTCTGTGAGTCTATGAAATGAGATGAAAACCTAATTCTGAAGTTTCTTTTAAAATTATTTTGCTCAAATATGTACTTAATAAACATGTTGAGATTTTCCCAAGGGTTTAAGAAACACCCTTGATGAGATGTGAGACTTGCCAGTGCTGCCAGCAGCTGGAGGAGGATATGGGGAGAGCAAACAAGCAACACTGGGCAGAAGTTGCATCCACCCTCAAAGGCAAACACTGTGATAATATGGCTTCACATGAAAAATAAATTTTAAACCAATTAAAATGAAATAAAACCTAATTTGTCCTTCCCTGACAGCTCTGAGGTGGGTGTTTTGGCTGGAGAGCAGGACACATTCTTCCCTAGTGAGACGCCTCTGCAAGAGCAAGCGGAACAATAGACATGACATGAGCCAGGGAAAAGCAGTAACAGCAGCAGGCAGAGATGCTCAACTCAAAAGCTGGGACTTGCAGCTCAGGGTGAGCTCAGCACCCTGAGGAGGGACCCAGCAGGATGGGACCCCCCAGGCCATGTGCATGGCATCACTGGTTCTCAACCCTGGACCAAGGCACAACACATCCCACACACGCGGCTCATCAAAGCCCATAACACCAACCTGCCCAAGCTGCTCCAGTAAAGGGATTTTTTTTAACTCTTTGCAATTACACAAATGCTTTCCCACCATGTGCACAGGTGCACAAACGGAGCCAGGGTGGGATTATTTGGTGCTGTTCCCCTTAGCGAGCACCTCTGCTGTTTACATGGAAAGTAGGTAAGGGATTCAAGGTCTGGTCTGTCTTTAACAAAAAAAAAGGTTATTAAAACTCAGCAGATCTGTATCCATGATCATGCTGCTGATCCAGGGGCTTTCATTTCTTGAATTTCCAGGGGTGATGCTGGGGTGAGCGTGACAAGTAGCTGCTGAGGCACAGGAAGGTTGCACTGCTCCCACACAAGTACCACCTCCCAGGTACTTACAGAGACCCTTTCCCAGTAATCAACAGTGGCGTCGGAGTGTGGTGATGATGGTTAAAACAGGAGGGAAAGCCCCATGCCCCAGCCAGATGCAGAACTGATTCCTCACAGGGACCCACAGGCCAGCACATGTCACCCAGGGATAAATTTTGGCCTCCTGTGAACAGGAGACAAATGGCCAGGATAAATTGCCTTTGCACTTCGTTTTACTTCCTACTGACAACAACCTCCCATTGAGGCAGTGAATCACTGGGCTGCCCCTCTGGCCCCCAGCAAGCACCATAAAATTTAGGGGTGTCCTCAAAGAGCTGGGAACAGCCAGGACCCTTCAGAGAGCACCTGTGCTCCCACACTGAGCGAGTGCTCCCTTTTCAGGGAAAAAAGGAGGTGGCTACAGAGGTCAAGGCAAAGCCTTTCAGCTGGGAGAGGCAGATCTCAGCCCTCCTCTTGCACCCTCACACTAGTGCCAGGCTGAGCCTCAACAGGCTTCAGGACAGAGCCATCCTAAACAGACTCCAGGTTCATCGGGTTTTGAGACAGAAGAGGGGGGGAAGGAGGTTCACAGAAGTTTCTGACCTTGCCCAGGCCACTGGAGCCCATCATAGCCCTGGGCATCCAGCTTGGACACAACCCCCGCTGCTGCTGCTGCTGCTGCTCAGGGGTTGTTGTGGCAGGTAAGAAAATCAGCAGGCAAAGGTGTGACTGGAGGAGATATTCTTCAAACGATGTTGTTAAAAATAGAAAACAAACTACAAACTTTGGGTCTCCCTGGTGCAAGTAGCTGCATTTTTTCCACATGGGCTCAGCAGCCCCCAGCAGTAGACTGAGCTGGAAGAGGGCTCCAGACCCAGAGCTCACCTCTCCCAGCACCCCACCCCTACCTATTAAACCCCCAAAACAGCCAAGAACCAACCAGGATTTCAAATTTCTGAGGTTTTGGTTCACTCTGACAGACCCTTGCCCCACCAACCTCTGCCAGCAGTGAGAGACTGGCCAGGGCAGGCATCTCCCTGGCGACTCCTATTCCTTTCCCAGTCCAGCTGGGCTCCGCAAACCCAAGGAGGATTTGTGCTCCCAAGCACAAAGGTCCATGAATTTCTCCATAAAAAGCCTAAAAAAATTTACTTCCCAGGATCCCTGAATAGAGGGAAGGCTGACCCCTGTGCTCCCCATTTATGTCACACCATTGCAGCTTCCATTGACATTTCTCTCCCCTTACAACAGGGGAATAAATAGAAGTTTATGCACGAAGAAACTCTTATGAATAAATCATACAACCCCATTCTGCTCGGTGCCAGGTATGTTTGTGATTATGGGATGCCATTATGTAACTGGGTTTTCCTAATCACAAACACAATATTCTCGGAGCACAAAACTGGGACGTTCTGCACCACATCCCTTCACTCTTGTTACAGCACTGGAGCCTCCAAACACGTGCAGAGCAGCAAAATCCTCCAGCAAGAAACATCCTGCTCTGAGCTGGGAAGGAAATGGTTTACGTTGCCCCTTCAGTGGATTCATTTTGTCCAAAGAGATGCTGAAACATGAATGTATAAGTAAAAAATCCATGCCTGTTGATACAGGTTATCACAGAATATGCTGAGTTGGAAGGGACACACAAGGATCATGAAGTCCAACTCTTAGGCTGCATAACTGCTTTTCACGGAGAGGGTGAGCTATTAGCACAGAACCTCCACTTTCAACCCTACAGGGTTCTGTGGTCTAACATGCCTGGGACCCCACCAAAGCCAAATTTTTATCATCTCTTGTGTTTGAGGATGAGGATTCTGTTTTCCCCATCTGCCCCTTCCCTCAGCAGCAGCCTCATCATGTTGCAGCTCTGTCGCAAATAACTTCAAGGCTGGCACGAACCAGCTCTCCTGATTCCTGTAATCATCCCTGGGAATGCAACTGTATTTATTTCTTCCTTTACATGGGTGTCTGTATATCCACTGCTAAGAAACCTTCAACCGTACTGGGGGCTGGAACTAGATGGTCTTTAAGGCCTCCCCCAACCCAAACCATTCTACGATTCCACCATTTCAGAGTGACTGAAGCACAGCAGAAGGCTCATGCCTAGCTGAGTGGGACCGAGTTACAACGAGTTATGAACAGGAAAATTTCCAGTTTACCAGGGAAGAACCAGGGTGCCCCCAGCAAGACACCTGCTGCCCACATCACCCTCTCCTCAACAGAGCCAGGTTGCATCGGGAAGCAGGACTCACCTGCTCTCAGGCAGGAGAGAATTTGGTCGCACATTATCAGAGTAAATAGGAGGTGGGGGTGTAAAATAAGGCCAGAGAGTGCTCACTGAGGTGTGGAGATAAAAAAAATTGCTTGGAAGGACCCCGTGCTGCTGGGAAGCAACAGGCTTTCCTTCAGGTCCCAAAGATGGGAGTGCAAAACGTAGTTTAGAACTCCAGGGAGGCAACAATATATCCTAATGATCCCTCGGTCAGCTCCTTTTCAGGGTGAACCTGGCTGAACACTGTAAACTGCAAAGGAAACCCAGAATGACAAACAATTGTAGGAACCTGAAAAACCAAGTTCCTCTGTATTTCATGGGAAGTGAGATTTTAAATCCCCCGACCTGTCTGTCTGAGGGGAAGTGGGCAATAAATAGCAGCCGGGTTGTTATCAAGAGGATGTGAGCTATTTATAAAAAATTCTTGGGCTTTTTGAACTCTGTTTAGAGAGGCAATATCCTTCGCTTGGGTAATTGGGGGACTAAAATGCTAAAGCAAACAAGATTACTCAGCCACCTTGGGAAAGTTTAGTGCTTACTTGTGTGTTTCTCAATTTTTAAGCATATTTAAACAGCTGCATTGTTATTGTCCCCAAATCCAGAGGGGAGCAGGAAGAGGGCTTTGAGATCACAGCATACACAGGGACACACCAACATCCAAGGACTGCTCCTGGCACACAGGGATCCAACCATTCCCACTCAGATCCTAACAGCTGATGGCTACGTCACTTCATTAATTTAAAAGTCCAGGTTGGACGGGACTTGGAGCAACCTGGTCTAGTGGAAGGTGTCCCTGCCCATAGCAGGGAGTATGGAAATGGATGATCTTGAAGGTCCCTTCCAACCCAAACCATTCTATGGTTCTATGACTAATCAGAATTACCTTACATGAATGAAATGCCTTGTCTGAAAAGGAGTTTCTGTGTGCCTAATAAGATGTTGGCTTCCCAGCAGGATTAAACCACCTCTACCTCTGAGGCAAAGAACAGGTACCAACTCATACCCAGTGCAATAGCAGAAGAGGGGGAGGTTTTGGTGGGACGTCAAGGGGAAAAGGGAAATGGCATTTTGTGTAAATAGGATGCACCCCATGACACAAGGATCCATACAAAGCACTAAAGACCTCCTTGCTCAAGAGAAACTCATCTCTCTGATGAATAATTGCCTTTAAATAAATTAGGAGACTTTCCTGCCTTTGTTGGGACAACCAGCACATGGAGATGCACCCAACTTTCAGAGAATCAGGGTCAAGAGCCCACAGGGCAGCAGCAGGAGCCAGGATGGGGCACAGCCATCCTAGGAGGGGCAGTTCAATGCCCAGGTCACATTGGCCACAGTGCCCTGACCCTCCCAGCACCACATGGATGACCACAAGTGATGGATTTAGGGTCATTCAGCTGGGAAGCTTTGAGTGCAACCTTAGGAGCTGCTTCCACTCATGAGGTCCTGACCTTCTTCCATGCAAAGCAACAACTGACACACACCAGGGAAACATCCCTCGTGCCCATCCTTGCTGTCCCATGATCCACATGTCAGGATGTGGCACCAAAGGGAGCCCTCAAGGCTTTCCACTGGCTGCTTTTTTATTTTTCTGAGTCCAGCCGTCAGGCAGACAACGCTGCTCCTGTGTGGGAACCACACACAAAGTGTCCTGACAAAATGATGGCATCGTCTAAAATACACAAACATGCTCAAAAGAAGGAAAACCATGAAATTAAGGATAACAAACAACAAAGAGAAACTCATACACAGAATCTGTTAGTGTTTATGAGTCACTAAGGCCTTCCTGTCTCCTCTTATAAATTGTGGGAATCCGCTGTGGTCCATCCTCTCCTTGAAAACCACGGAGGTGCTATTTTCCTCACAGCCCAGCACTGGGGGCAGGGGGAGCCGCTGCACAAATGAAAGATATTTTTTTCTTTTTTTTTTTCTTTTGCCTTCTTATTTTTTTCTTCAAAGTAGAAAAGCAAATCTGAGGAGCAAATGCTGCAAGGAGCGTAAACAGAGGCGACTGCAGAAGCCTTGGCGATGAGATCATCGAGCGCCTTGGCCCGGCACTGTTTTCTGACAGCAAAGGGCTTAACAATGGAATGGATGGGAAATGCCAGGAAAAGTTAAAGAGCTTTGGACACAAGGTCTTTGTAAAAGCTCATTCTTTATTATTAACAAACAGCTTCTCCCCATCCTTCTTCCTTTCTCCCTTCAGCAAATGAGGATTTTCTTTCTTAAGTCTATTTTTTTTAATCTTAGCATTTTTAACCTCTCCCAGAATGTCTGTTCTGCTCCACCCAGGCTGGCCCACCATGATGGGATGCTGGGATGCCAACCACTGCATCACACCTTCGTGACCACCATCGTCATGTAGTGGAAGGTGTCCCTGTCTGTGGCAGAGGGTTGGAACTGAAGGATTTTTAAGGTCCCTTCTAACCCAAACTATTCTGTGATACTTTGATCACCCTGAGTTGTGCTCTGACTTCAGAGCTGAGATTTCCCTGCTGGGGGGTTGCAAGAGGGAACATTCCCACCCTTGTGCAGGGCAGGTGCTCAAGCAACCGTGTGTTCCCGGAAGGAAAGACCATCACATCTCAGCCAGGCAGAGCCTGTGCAAACAATTTTTGCATCCTGAGGGAAGGATGCTCAGCCTGTGCTTCCTGGCTAAAACTGGAATGCACAAACTGGAACCAGGAACAGCTAGCTTTTGGGGATTTTTATGTGAAAACCTCACAAAACAGGATCTCAGACAGCTTCAAGAGAAGCCACCCAGGCTCACTCAAACCAGGGCCAGCCTCGAACAGCTCATTTGAGCTGCAAGTAGAACACTGGCTAAACACATGGGCACATTTAGGGACTCTCAGTACCAACTTCACGTGTAGATATAAAAATAAAAACAGGATTGTAAGATTAGGAAGAAATTCTTCCCTGTGAGGGTGGTGAGACACTGGCACAGGTTGCCCAGAGAAGCTGTGGATGCTTCCCTGGAAGTGTTCAAGGCCAGGTTGGATGGAGCTTGGAGCAACCCAGTCTAGTGAAAGGTGTTGGGAGTGCTCAGCAACACACCTCCACTGACATGTGCACTGATCAGTGCACATGATCCCTTCTGTCAGCTCAGAAAACACTTCTGCTCCCTCTGGATTCCTTGGTTTCCACACCACAAGCACTGGAAATAAAATTATTATAATAATGATTATGCCACAACAAAAAGGGTACCCCCAAAATTACATACTTTGTAAGAAACAAGGGAGTTAAAAACCCTGAAATGTCAGCTGCAAGTGTTATAATTTTATGTTTGCACTAACTAGAGGACATGTCTCAGCAGCCCCTTTCAGCACCAATAACCTCTCCCTGCCGGAGCAGCCCCAAGCCGGGGAACAGGCAGGGATCCTGCTGCCAACAGAGCTAAAAACACCAACAAAAAAGAGAATTCAGGACTAAAAATCTGAGAGATGGAGTGGAACCAAAGAAGGATTTTACAGCTACTTTGTACTGCTGCAAGTGGCTGCAACAGGAGCAGAGCATCTCGTGGGCACACCCAAAGAGAAGATGGTGTCTATGCAAGACAAGGGCCTGGAGATGGATTTTCCTGTTCAGATTGAATCATTCTTGACATAAAGGGAACAACTTTCTGAAAGTCTTTTTCACTCCTATTTGCACTGTAAAGCTCCTTGGTGGTTACCATTGCCTACAGAGGCAGCCTCAGCATCAACTGGTGTCCAAACAGTCCAAGTAGCACTGCAGCCATGGACACACATCTAGCCAAGAGCCAGCAACCCTGCTTGGAATGTTCAGCTTCACATTTGGAAATGTTATGGAAACCTCCCCATTTCCTCAGGAATATTAGAGATACTTTAAGTAAAACCACAATGTAAATTTTTTCAGCATCCAGGAGCTGAGGGTTTGGGGTGCTGTAACAGGCACATTTCAATATCGGGTTCTTTCAATATTTGATTCACTTGTACACAGCTGAGAACAGAGTCAGGGAGCCTGATCCTGTTACCCTCCCCCCAACTCCAACTGCCCCCAGCACTCATGTCCATGGTGAGCCAGCCACGCTCAGAAGCCCTGGCTGTGGCCACATGCATCAGACATAGGAACAGCACTGGGGCAGGGGCTCTGCACCTCCTGCCTGGCACCCAGCACCAGCCTCAGCAGCAGCTCCTCTCACCTCCACCTACTTTTAAGCTGGAGTAACAAAATCACTCCCTTTTCTGCCTCAGCCAGAGGCAGGGATGCTGGAGCACTGCTCATACACAAAACAACCCTCTTCCTCCTCTTCTAGATTTCATTTGCTTCTTCTTATTTCCCACAAAGCTGATCATACGTTGTTCAGTGCCTGGAAACTCATCCACCGGAAAACACATCTCCTGTTTCCTTGGCAAGCAAGAGGATGGGACAGACACAGGGGTGACATTGCTGGGGACCCTCACCCAAGGTGTTGAGCTTGTGCTGTTATCCCATCCTTGAGCCAGCCTGAAATCCAAGTCAGGGCCATGCCTCCAGGCTGGGCTGGCCCTGCCAAACTGGCTCCTAAGTCCCAGATTTACATAAGACCCAGTGGAAAAACCCTGGTGTGGGACCCCTGGGATCTGCTGGTGTCCTGAAGTCGCAGCATCAGACACATCCTCATGTCAGTACCTCCAGAGCATGTGGCAGGCACTGGAAAGGCAGTGCTGACAGAGGCCATGAATAAAACAATAGGTACCACTCATCGCCCTGAGGGCTTCCTCATAACGGGACCTAATTTCCCTGGAAAACAAAGAACAATTCCCTGCATCATGTATTGATGGGTCTTGGATTTGGTCCCCAGTACGAACACACACACACAGTTTCTTCTTTTACATTTTTGCCTGATGATTTGCATGACAAGCCTAATAAAAGCCGAGACAAATAACCCAAAACACACAAAAATGTAATACTGTTTCCTATTAACGTCCAAAGCACTTCAGTGACTGCAGGAAGGAACTGCATTAAGACATCAGAACAAAAAAATTAAAAAAGAATTTTAAAGATAGCCGTGCATGGAAAAAATATATATATAAAAGAGGATTATATACATATATATGTGGTAGGATAATGTGGTGATGCCAGGGCTGCTACATGTGGGCATCCCCATGATCAGCAGCCAGATGCTGCAGCTTCAGCCCCAGCCAGTTCAGCACATCTGAGATCTATCCCTGCCTTTGAAACCACCATGACAGGACCCTGGAAAGGCACAAGGTCCCCATGATGGGGTTGGGGCTGTCCCTCCCCATCCTGGGGTGCCCACGAGGTACTGGGCAGTGAGGGCAGTGATGGTGAAATGGGCCCTTCCAGCATAGCCCTGCACATCTCATTGAACTCTCTGTGGCTCACCCCCTCCTGCCCCACAGCCGGGGCCATCACCCCTTCCTGCCCCACAGCCTGTCACTGTGACCCATCAGAGAGGTCACTTTTCGGGAGCCGCTTCCCAGGGCATCATC
Source organism: Neopelma chrysocephalum (assembly GCF_003984885.1). Lineage (NCBI taxonomy): Eukaryota > Metazoa > Chordata > Aves > Passeriformes > Pipridae > Neopelma > Neopelma chrysocephalum. Next base: position 4,982,858 of record NW_020897720.1, read on the forward strand.
CCACCAGTTACCAGCAGCAAGAGGGTGTTACAGCTGTAACCCCACCAACACAGAGCAGCAGCACAGCCTTGAGCAGCAGGAGCCATCCCCGTCCCCAGTCTGGGGCCAGCCCTTGCTGAAAAATAACCCCAGTGCTGTGAGGGAGAGCGGGGCCACAGTGGGGTGAAAACCATCCGGCCTCAGCAGAGCAGAGAGGATGTTCTGGAGAGGTTTTTCTTGGCAGGAGTGATGGGGCTCTCACTTCCTGCCCGGCGGGGGGACATCCCCCCCCAGGGACCCCGAGGCTGCAGGGACGGAACATCCCATTCATGTCCTGCCTCTCGGCCTCACTCGACTCCAGCCCAGCCGGAGGAGAACAGGCTCTACCCTCCAGCTGCATGGGCGTGCTGTCCAAAAAAACAAAAACCCCCAAAAACTACCAAAAACTGCCAACAAAACATCTCTACTGTGAAGGGAACACAAACAGCACGCGCGCTTTAAACCAGGAGTGCTCTTCTCTTCCCCCTCATATATACTCATGATCTACCTGTGGGTCTTGCAGGCTTTTTATTATCAAATTACCTCGATGGCTGTGGGAAACAGGCATCAAAACTTAAAATTGTGATCTATACACGAACAGCTTCGTATAGAAATGGGAACAGCTCTTCCAGAAGCTGATAGTGGACTGAAAACAACCTTTTCCAACTGTGATTGTGCCAAGCAGCTGCAAGAAAGAAATACCGGCAGGAATGGAAAAATGTTTCCATGTGTTTTCCTAGGCCAGCTGCCATGGCAGAGCCCGGCACAGGGGCACAGTGAGCGCCCCCACAGGTGTTTGCAGTGGTCAGGGGTAAATGTTTAAGGCATCTTGCTGCAAAGAGAAGTCACTGGCAGAGCCAGGACAACCGGAGCTGGGCAATTGGAAACTGGCCCCCGCTTTGCGATGCAGAATCCAGTAGCTCAACTTGAAACCACTTCCTCTACCTCCCAACAATGCACAGAGGAATTTCCACAAATCCCAAGGCTGCCCTGACTTCCATTTCTAAACTTGGAAAAAGAAATACCAGGACATTCCTTTGTTGTTCCAGCTCACTCACTGTTTGATCTGGGTTTTTTGCTCCAGCTGAGCCAATTAAAGAATCCCAATTTCCCTTGGAAAAAAAGCACACACCGGTAACAAACAATGCATTTGCTTCTTTGATTTTTAATTAATTGTTTTTGAGTTGAAGTAAAACCTGCCACCTCATTCGGGTCCATGTGGTTTGATGCTTAAATACCATTTTGGCCAGAGAGATGAGCATGATAGAGGCATTTCCAACTACATTCCTGCCCTCTGGAAGGAAGCGGTCCAGTACTGCATTTATTGAACATGGCTATTTGGGATCACAGGAGCAGCTTGAAATACAAACACCCCCACCCCAAAACCACAGCCAGTCCCCACCAGTGCCAGCACAGTCCAACAGTGCCCCAACAGCTGCCAGGGCAGAAACTCCTCAGCACTGCCACTCTCCTTGGAAACACTTCTATGGTTATTTTATATGTATTTTTCCACATCTATAAAAATTCTATTTCTTTTTTATTTTATTCACTTGTATTTTCGGTGGTGGATTTGCCTTTTCCATGTGCTGTGCCACCCATCCTGATCCCTGCTGCTTGGGTCTTCCCTTGCCATGCCCCAAGACCCTGCTCTCCCTGCTCAACTCTCTGCCTATTGCTGGATTCCCCCTCGCATCCCTGTCCACATTCTCTACCCATTGATCCCACAGTAAGATCCCCTTCCTCACTGTCCCACAGCTCCTCTGCGTGTGGGCAGTGTCCAGGCCATCCCCTGCGGAGTGGTGGGACATCCAGCACAGGGACAGCCACCTCCACCTGTGTCCATGACCATCTGCCATGGAAGGTCTGGGCACCAGCAGAAGGAGCTGGAATTAAGCCAGTGGCACGCAGCAAGGCTGGGGTCCCTGCTCACCCTGCAGGGACACGGGAGTCCCAGGTGATGCACTCAGGCATGGTTGGTCCCCACATGGCCCCACTGTTTGTCCCCTCCACCGTCTCCAGGGGTGTTTGGATGGAAAATACCATTTCCTTGAACTTACAAAGGATCTGTCAGTATAAATCACTGCACTGAAAAACAAGATACAGGCTCCAAGGTGAAGCTCTATCCTGCAGGATGCTCCAGGATTTCCTGATGGCCACTAGAGAACATCAAAGGAGTTTCAGCAGCACAGAGAGCCAGATCCAGGTGCCAAAGCTGATCAGGGATGAACCCCTAAAGTGTTCAAAAAAATATGTAGATGTGGCTCTTGGGGACATGGATTAGTCATGGCCTTGGCAGTGCTGGGATAACAGTTGAACTTTATGATGTCAGAGGGCCTTTCCAGCCTAAACGATTCCATGATTCTCCCTTGACTCGCCGAGAGTATAGCTGCTAATCACAAACCCTTCCACCAAAAATAATTCCAGCAGCCTCTTAAGCACAAAAACTACAAAGCTGGTAGGGCGACTCTTGCCTCAAGTGCAAGGAAACATCTATTCTTCTGCCAGGAAGAACAAGAGACATGAACCTTGAACTTGAGGAGGAAGGACCAGGTTCCTGTTGTTCAGCTGGAGCAATTAAGTGCACGTGTACCAAGAGAGGCCAAACAGAGAAACACACACATGCTGGTCATGGAAAGCCAGCACAGAGCCAGTGCCACTGGCTGGAATTAGTGGGACACCCTTAGGGAGAGGAGGTGACTCCATCCCCTCCATCACCAAGCAGAGCTGGTGGCTGCAGACCATGGCTATAGCCCAAATCCATCTGTGAAGCCCGGTAAAGCAGGAATGAGCCTCCAAGCATGGATCCAGTGTGGACAACAGACCATCAAGTCTGCATCAGGCTGGGGCCCCAGTAAACCATAAGGAAGATGCTGCAGTGCAGCATCAAAGTGATGTTGGGCATGGGGAAATTTTCTTCTCATGCTGCAACAGAAGCAAAGCTCAGACCTCTGTCTTTTGCTTTTCTTTTTTTTTGGTAGTATCTTATCATCCAAGAGCTCATTAGCAAGGAATTCCTCATGCTGTTTATTTTCCATTTGTCCATATGTTCCCCACAAGCTCAGCATCATCTCTGTTTTAAGTTTATACATAGCAGCAGTAATTGGAAGGGATGAACAAAGGCATGAAGGAAGGCAACACACGCACAAACAAACTGCCCAGATGTTTTGGATTCCTGCATTTCCCCAAGAAGCAGGATCCTTAATGTTTTGATCATGTCATCACAGTACAGAGCTGCAGTTCAGAACACAACTGGCTCCTCTCTCCTGACTCCTGGCCACAGAGACAGGAATTCAAGTCACCATGAGCGACCCAAATCTGCTCATAACACAACCAAAAGCAAAAACCTGGGATGTGCCTGTTCAGCACCAATGCCTGCAGTGGGCTTGTCCCAGGGACAGATTGAGCTTCAGACTTCAAAAATTCAGGACAAAGCCAAACTCCTCAATTCACACAACTCACTCCCTAAGCGGACCAAGAACTCACCTGACTCTGCAAGCATCATTTGAGCATTTTGTTATTTCACATGCTTGTTTCCCTGAAGTTTTATGTACATTAGAAATCAATTTAAACTTAACCAAAATAAATCAGCTTTAATAATGACAAGAGAAAGGGGAATGGTCTTAAAATGAAAGAAAATAAGGGAGATTTAGATGAGGTGTTAGGAAGAAATTCTTCCCTGTGAGGGTGGTGAGGCCCTGGCACAGGTTGCCCAGAGAAGCTGTGGCTGCCCCATCCCTGGAAGTGTTCAAGGCCAGGTTGGATGGAGCTCTGAGCAACCTGGTCTAGTGGAGGGTGTCCCTGCCCATGGCATGAGGATGGAACAAGATGAGATTTAAAGTCCCTTCCAGCCCCAGCCAATCTGTGATTCTATACATTATGAAACATGGCTTTGCACTAGTTAAATTAAAGTGGTGTTTGTTTGCTCGTAGATAAGGCCTTGGTTTTCAACACAGTTATTGCAAAACATGGGACAACCCTGAGATACTCTACAGAATGGAAAGAATTAAAAAGAAAATATCGTGGTAGTTGTGCAGGGCCCGAGGAGCTGTGGACAGCGAGAGCTACTGAACGAGGGGATGGCGTTGACATTCCAGTTCCCAGTCTTCCCTTCCATTCAGAACATGGCAGCGAGAACAGGAGGGAAGATTAATGAGAGGAAAAACTGTGACCACAGCAAATAGAGTGACTCATGCCCACTCCATGGTTTTCATTTCTAATCTGGAATAGTAATTTTCCACTGGACCAGATTAAATATATTTCTCCTCCTACTGAACCCATGGCCAACCACTGCCTGGGTGAAGCCAGCCTCAAAATTATCCCAGCTCTGCCTCAGCCATGCACCAGGAACACCAGGCTAGGGACAGGGAAAAGGAAAGCACAGCAAAGAAATCCCTCCTGTTCCTTATGATTACAAAAGGCAACGGTCTCCTCCAAACACCACTGCTGCAGGATGGCAAGAATCAGCAGGATACGCAGAATTAATTAAAGGGAGAGCACTAAAAGCAGACTAAAGACTGGAAATGATGTTCTAAAGCACAACTCACATTAAGATCGGAAGGGGAACTTCCCAATTTGATGGTAGAAAGCAATTTACTTCAATTAGCAGGGACATAACCAGAGCACTTGCTTAATAGGAGTATTGCATCTCCAAAAAAAAGCAGCTCCCCTAATTGCATCCCTTGGCACTTCTGTGCTTCCACAGCCCATTTTAGGAGAGATGGGGTGAAAGAACCCCCTGGTCCTTTCTTTTCAAATCTCCTGGGATCTGAGCCCTGTCCCAGTGAGGAGGACACATGCTGGGCCAAAGAGAAGATGGCCGAGGGAAAAGGCAGCAGGAAGAGCCTTTCTCTGCCTCCTCCTCCTCCCAGCAGAGCCCTGCCTGCTCTCTCCTGCTGTCAGCTGGCTCAGGCTCTGCTAACGTATGGATGAGTCATTCCCAGCAGCTTCGGGAAGTTTGGGCCTGTAAAGTGCTTCTTCCTCCCTGTTTCCAGCTGGGAGGTTTGGGGTGATAGATCCGGATTGTCTGATCAAAGCCTGTCTATAAACCAGTAGTGCCAAGGACAAGGGGCTCTGACACCCACCCCCACCTGCTCCCCACATCAGTGCCCTGTAAGACAACCTGGCCCCAGGTTTATCCTGGGTGTTTGGGGCCACTTTATGTGCTTTGAGCTGCAGATTGAGAAGGCTGTAAAATTCCTCCAAAAAATCAGGAGCTTTTTCTCTAAACAAACTAAAACCAACAAGATGATGGCACCAACATAAACACCCACAAAATGTAGGAATTAAGCACAAGGAGCTCATCCAGAAGCCCCACTACTAAGTTTTGCATCCCACATCACAAGAAACCGTCCCCTAGGAGACATTTAAAACCAAAACACCTGCCCATGCCAAGCAGCAGCCCCGTGGCAACCAGACAACCCCTTTGGGATTGGGCAGCCCCTGCCCAGGGCTCACTGCCCAACCACCAAACCACCCTGGCACCAACAAACAGCACCAGGGTCTTTGCTCTCCAACCCAAATGCCCTATAAGTCCTGGGCCATGGAAACAGTGGGACAAGGTGGGACTGTCACTGCCTCACTGTGCCAGCACTTCTGCTTGTGCCTCAGCTCCTTGTCCTAGGGAACAGCAAGGACACAACTCCCTGAAATATGCTTCCCACTCTCTGATAAAAGTGCTCCAACATATTGCACTAAGTCACTTTACCTAATCAGTGCAAGATCCAACTTATCTCTCTCATCTGACAACTGGAAGAGAATTTACCCTTCCAGACTTCACTACTCTCCTGTGCCCGGCCCCAGGCCTGACCCTGAAGCCAAGGGCCAGTTTGAGGAGGGACCAGTCCAGTCCCATCAAAAGCTACACCACTCAAACCAGCTCCCACACAAAGGGACAAATCTCACAATGTTCCATTATCAGCTAGAGAATTTTGTGCTGCTCCCACTTACCTCTGTGCGAGGTGCAGAAATCAAGCAGTAACTCAGGCATGTCCTTACACAAACCAGGAGCACATCCCATGGCAAAGGATGGTACTGATGCAGGTTTCAGCTTATTTGGGGTCCCGGAGCAGGATGTAGAGGAGACGGTTTTCCCCCAGGTAAGGCTTCCATGACCTGTTGCAAGCACAGAAGCCCCAGAACAAACAACACCCAGCTGTGGCCAGGGCTTTTGAACACTCCTGTGGGAGGGGTGATTGCAGATACATCACACCTGCCCACAGGCTCCCGCCAGAGCTGCTGCCCTGGCAGCACTGTGGGGCTCAGGTGCAGTGGCTGCAGCTGATGCCTTTCAGCTGTGACACAGCATGGCCTCATAGGGCATCCTGCAGCATGGCAGGGCATGGTATGGCAGGGCAGGGCAGGGCAGGGCAGGGCAGGGCAGGGCACGGCACGGCACGGCACGGCACGGCACGGCACGGCACGGCACGGCACAGCATCCTGCAGCATGGCACAGTCTCCCATGGCACTGCATGGCCTCATGTGGCAGCACCACTCTTACACTGTTTCCATTTTCATCCCATCCCTGGAAGTGTTCAAGGGAGGTTGGACGCGGCTTGGAACAGCCTGGTCTAGTGGAAGGTGTCCCTGCCCATGGCAGGGGGTGGAATGAGATGAGCTTTAACGTCCCTTCCAACCCAAATCATTCTGTGATTCTATGAATTTTTAGCTGCTCCATGTTCCCATTGGAAGTGTCAAAGCCAGTGGCAGGAGTCACATCTGCAGCTGCCCACCAGCCCCTGCACCACACTGTTCTCCTTTTGGCACCAGAGCCTCCCTCAAAGAGGCAGCGGGAGGGCACCCTCAGCTCCTCCATCCCCTGACACCCACTGCAGGATCAGCTGTTTTGGGACAGGATGATGCTGCACTGGGGGAGCCACATGTCACAACCCCGATGGAGCAGCTGGGGCAGCAGCTGCCTCACTGCCAGCCCAGGACCTGGTGTGTCCATCCCATGCAGGAGTGTTTGCCAAATGACCACTGCGGCAATCTCGGGGCAGCCCCAAATTCCAGCCACAGCACAAGGGCTTGGAAACAAACCCTCCGAATGAAACCCAGGGCACAGCAGTAACCCACCCAGACCCCTCGAATCGGTACAACGTGTGAGAGCGGGATGGCAGAGAGGAGCAGGAACAAAGATCCCAAAAATACTAAACTGGCACAATCTGTAGGCAAAAGTCACCGGAGGCATTGCAACAAAGACAGGCAGCCTGTGGCAGGGAGGGACGGCCCCACACCCGCTGCATCCCGGGGCTGTTGCACATCTGCAGCCCCTTTGCTTTCCTTTTTTCTTTTTTTTTTTTCCTCCTCCCAGATCACTTTAAAGGTCCAGCTTAGGGCATAATTAGCAAAGCAGTTAAAGTGGCGACCTGGCGGGGGCAGTGACCTCCGGCGGTGGCAGGAAGCAGCAGCGGTGGGTGGGCTGGGGGGCACAACACCCGCCGGGCGCCCAGGAATCGGCACTGGGTTGTTAAAAGCTCCTTCTCCAACCCCCATCACAGCCTCGGTGCCTTCATCTGCTCAAAGAAAACGGGCATTTTGGTGCAATTGTGATGCTGAGCACCCGTCCCACAGGCTGCACCAGCATCACTCGCTCATGCGCAAGATGTCCCATCCTCCCTCCATCCCCACCAGTGACAACCCACCACCCGCAGCCAGGAATTGCCCCACCATCAGTCATCCCCCAGCACCAACACGTGCCCATTGTGTCCCTGTTGTCCCTCAGCACTGGCTGTTGGGCCCATGGGACCGTATTCCCACTCAGGGCTGTCTGTGGCTCCCGCACTCCCTTATCACCACCGCGACCTTTGCTGGTCACAGATTAGGGGCTGGAGCCGGTTGGATTTGTTTGATTTCTGTTGATGGTTATTAGGCAGAGGAAGTGCCAGAAGGGATTTTGACCTCGAGTTTAAACCTATTCCAATTAGAGCCACTGAGCCTTTAATTACCGCGCTCCGGCCACTTCGGTTAAAGCAACAACAAAAACAAACACAAAATCTGGTCAAAGATGGGTTTTTCTTCCCATTGTTCTCCAATCTGCCACCTACTTTGTCCATGTGCTGTGTGACTGTGGTGTGGGGCATTTTAGCCCACCAAGCCCCTAGTGTTGCCTCCAGACCCAGCAGTGACACTGCTCCAGGACGATGCCCACAGGCAGGAGTCACACTGCCCTCACCCACCACCTCACACCACCTCCAAGGACCATCTCCTGGTGCCCAGGTTGCTCCAGTGAAAAACACCTGAGGTTACAGTTCAGTGGCCCATTAGAGCTCACTGAGAGGTGATGGATATTTTGGAAACACCGATTTCCTACTTGGCATAGCTTCTATTAAGTCATTTTTTTTAAAAAGCAAGTCCACAGCACTGTTGAACTTCACTGCACTTGGCCCTGGGACATGGACTGTGTTTCACTCCCTGGGACATGGTGCACTTTGATTCCTGGCACGGACCTTTCCTTACACTCCAGAGGCTGGGCAGAGATCCTTGCCTTTTGCTTTATTATTATATCCATTGCTATGATGTTTTATTAACATATTTTAAGTTTAGCAAAATGGGGCTTGTGTCCATGTAAGTCCTATGATTCGAAATCAGTTTCTAGGATACATTCTGTGATCGATTTGTTACGTATGATGACTAAGCCCTTCCCTGATGGGCTTTTGTTTATTCCACAAAAATTTCAGAAAAAAAAGGCAGAATGGAAATCCTCATCCTGATCAGCACAGCATCTCCATCCTGAGCTGAAATGGGATGGGGTGACAGCCCAGCTGAGCAACCAGTTGGAGCAATGAATGGATTTGGGCATTCAGAGGACCTGGGGGGAGCACAACAACCCTGCCAGTACCTACTGTGTTGTGTTTTATTTAATTAATAACAGGTATCACCACTAAAACAGCCCTTGTAAATATTCCATGTTCAAGGAGTTTTTAAATAGGTTCCTTAATCCAACTGCTACTGGTTTTGGAATATTGTATGTATTTTCAAACACATTTGTTTCTCTTTCCTTTCCATGAAAGCAATGCCATCTTTTAAACATGAGGCAATGAAAACAACAGTAGGTACTATGAAAACTTAACTCCATAACATAAAAAGACGGCACCGATTCCCACAGCCCCCCCCCGGCATGGGCTGAGCTTCTGACTGAGTTATGTTTTCTGGCCCTCTCAGGTGTTTCCCACCAGTCCCTGCTCCAGGATCTCCGGCTGTCCCCTTGGCCATCACATGGATGGGAGAGGAGCAGAGTGCACCAATCCCAAGGAGAGGTCACGGCAATCCAGCCCGTGAATCATTTCCACTAATGAAGCCACTGAACATGAGTCAATCCTTGGCTTTGTGTGGCCAAGGCACAAAGTGTTTAATTCATTGGAGCGTTTCTTTTGTGAGAAACGACTTCTGCAGTAAAGCCTAACGGTTTAGAGAAATCATTCCTAAATCCAGCAATATTTATCAACTTCTTGGAAATATAACTGTATTAGCTAGAGCAAGAGGAGAGGGGGAAACATCTGTTTTAAGTAACTGGGAAGTCTCCCATGGACTGGTTTTATTTCTCAGCGTAATCCTCTCTTTCACATGGATGACCTGGACAATTAGCACCGATCTTTCCACTGGAGCTCCCACTGGAACAGGCAGAAGAGCACCAACAATGGGCAGATCCCACTCCTTTCCTCTGTGGTGCTCCTACCTTCTCCATAGGCACATTTGATTTCCTCCAGCACATGCTGTTCTCCCTTTAGCTGAGCCTTCTCCCCTTGGGTTCCTTTTTCTTCTTTCATGGGAACTGGAAATAAGATCTCAAGATGTGCTTCCTACTGATTTGGCTTGGAAATGACCTTAAAGCTCATCCAGTTTCAAACCCCTGCAGGGACACCTTCCACTATCCCAGGTTGCTCCAAGCCCCGTCCAACTGGCCTTGAACACTTCCAGGGATGGGGCAGCCACAGCTTCTCTGGGCAATCTGTGCCAGGGCCTCACCACCCTCACAGGGAAGAATTTCTACCCAATATCCCATCTGTCCTCTGTCAATTTAAAGCAATTCCCCCTTTTCCTGTCACTCCAGGGCCTTGTCAATAGCCTCGTGACTGTCTGAGCTCTCTTCCCACCATGGCACAGACACTCCACAGGTGTGTCTGCCCTCAAAGCCTCCATCCCCCCACCTGGCTGACAAGGTGCCAGCAAGAAGGCCAAAGGCATGGTCACTGCAGGTGACCACAGACCTGCCATGTAGGTCATGTAAAGTGGCTGAGCTGTCACAGACCCAAAATAACTACTTGAGTTTGGAGTTGGTGGCAACACACCCCAAACCAAACGTGGCTTCTCCAGACCCCGCCACCCACCATCCCTCCAGGTGCTCCCAGAACCGCTGTCTGCGGAGGAACACGGAGCTGTAGGTGTCTGCAGCTTCAGGCCACCGAAGGAGGAGAAACAGGAATGCCAAATATTCCAGTTCTCTGAATATACAAGTCCAAATAAGGCCCAGATGCCAGGAGAGCAAACACAAGGCTGATCGACCAAGTTTGGGCAAATGTGATTCAGAGTTCCCCAATGCTGCAGATTTTGCCTTGCAGGATAAAATTCCTAATTCTGTATTCACTTACCCCTGTTTGAAGAGAAATCTGTGGAACCTGCATCTGTCTCTGTCAGCCCCAACTGCTTGTTTGTGGGGACTGTGCATTTGAGATGTGAACCAAAACCACAGTTTCACAAGGCAGGTAAGTCATGAAACTACCAAAAAATCCAAGAAACCCCCCACAATTGAGTTACCATTTCCTGAGAGGCTGGCATTGCTTGGTTACAAAAAAGAAAATGGACACATTGAAGTGTCCTGTGGAAAAGTGATGGAATTCCCCCAGATAATCTGCACTTGTCATCAATAACCAGGTACAATAACGAATCAAAAGTCAATTAAACACTGTCCTACAGCAAAAATTGCTACAGAAGTGACATTTATTAACGTTCTGCTGTATTTACAGGTTGAACATAGTAAAATTCCAAAGTGAATTACCACTTGGCAGAAAGCACAGGAGTGCACATTAAATCTACATTTCCGACGCATCAGTCTCTGCTAACACAAATTATAAAAGCAGGAATTACAGGTATGTTAGGAATTGTCTCAAAAGTCCCAAGCCAAAGGAAAAAAAAAGGCCTTTGCTTTGCAAGGTAATTTTCTATACAAAGTTGCAATGTGATCTTTCAGTTTTACACTACCGAAGTGTTCCATGAAAACCCCCGGATAGCCCAAAAAAGTAGGTAGTGCGAAAGGAAAGTTTAGGACAACACCGAGAATATACACTGTTAAAAATTAATACTTGTGCCACCTCTAAGTAATCCTCCCTCCTCTGACACCTTGGAACCTGGACCACAGCGACGCCTTTTCCTCCAAGGGCAGCACAGGTGCTGCTGGATGGCAGGTGTGCAGCCACCGTGGTGCTGTCGCTTCAGCTTTTGAGATCATCCCTTCGCTGCCGGCGCGCACGGCTGGACAGGACAGGACTGGACAGGACAGGGTGGATGCGGGCTGGACAGGACCTGCTGTGTGGGGGCTGTACAGACATGGTGTACACGGGCTGGACAGGCAGGGTGTATGCAGGGTACACGGGCTGGACAGGACAGGACACTGCGCACACAGGCTGTACAGGATGTGGTGGTACACGGGCTGTACAGCACATGGTGTTATGTGGCTGTACAGGACACTGCATACAGAGGATGTACAGGACACAGTGTACGTGGGCTGTACAGGACATGGCCTTGCGTGGGTTGTACAGGACATGGCACACACGGCCTGTACAGGCTGTGGCATAACGGGACTGCACAGGACACAGAGCACATGGGCTGTACAGGACATGGTGTCACACAGGCTGTACAGGACACAGAGCACACAGGCTGTACAGGACATGGTGTACATGGGCTGTAGAGGATACGGTGCACACAGGCTGTACAGCACATGGCACCAGGGGCTGTGCAGGACACAGAGCACACAGGCTGTACAGGACATGGTGTACACGGGCTGTACGGGCTGTGGCATAACTGGATTGTACAGGACACAGTGTTACACAGGACACTGTACATGGGCTGTAAAGGACACGGCGTGACACAGTCTGTACAGGACACGGTGTACATGGGGCTGTACAGGATGTGATGTTACACAGGCTGTATAGGAGACTATTACACAGGCTGTGCAGGACGTGGTGTTACACAGGCTGTGGTGTTACACAGGCTGTACAGGATGCAGTGTTACACAGGCTGTACAGGACACAGTGTTACACAGGCTGTACAGGACACGGTGTTACACAGGCTGTACAGGATGCAGTGCACACAGGCTGTACAGGACACAGTGTTACACAGGCTGTACAGGATGCAGTGCACACAGGCTGTACAGGACACAGTGTTACACAGGCTGTACAGGACGCAGTGTTACACAGGCTGTACAGGATGCAGTGCACACAGGCTGTACAGGATGTGGCACACAGCATACATGGGCTGTACAGCACACACAGAGCCCAAGCAGCTCCCAGGCTGGAGGAGGAAATAAAGCAAGCCTGGCCCCTGCTGGCTCCGGGGACGGCTCATGCTACCAAATCACAACAAACTATCGCTGTAAGGCTTTATTAGCACGTCACAGACTCGACTGCAATAGCTGTTTCAAACATTAGCCACTAATGATTCAACAATTACAGAATTCTGCGTTAATTATTAAAATTGTACACCTAAAAACAAATAGAAAGAAATGCTTCTCCTTTTTTCTTTTTCCAACAGTACTTTTATTTATTTATTTTAAAGCAGGTGATTATTTTTTCTTCTGCTCCAGAGCCTTGATTCACTTCCTGCAGGTGTCCTGCTGCTTCTTGGGGGGGAATTCACTAATGCAGGAAGACATTTGCCAGAAAACATCTGTCGGAGAAGGATATTGAACACCGAAACTATAGTCAGAGTGTTATTTTGGAAAACAGACGGATGTCGTTCACACAGAGCACAGGATGTCTAAAGACTTATGAAGTATCTCAGCACACAATGGCATGACTCCAGCAAAGTGCTCAGGAGTTTGTGCATATTTTATGGGATAATGTCAGGATCATGTCCATTATTGCACACACAGGTGGAATAGTGAACACCAGCTTTCCATCGGATTCATTTCACCAGGTTCTATTTTATGGTTTGCACTAATTACTCCCCTCCTAATTTTCTAAAAATGATTCCTGCTCTAACATTAAAATGCTCATCCACCATGCCCTTCTCATCATGCCCTGCGGAAGAAATCTCATCTTCAGAACAAGAATACACTAAAAATCCAAGTCTTTTGCAGTTTCCTCACTCAGAATTTAGGATTAAAGATTTATTTTCAGGGGAATTGCCAAAATTGTAATATTTATTAATTATTCTGGACATTTATCTCAGTATATCGAAAGGAGAAAGTGCTTTTTGAAAGCTCTAAAATGACACATAAATAAGAATTTAAACACTTTACACCTCCATCCTCACAAAAAGGAGTGAAGCACGGTCTCTAAAATTGTAATTTCAAATTCCAAACACAGGAAAAGTCTGTGCAACAAGAAATCACACAGTTCCCTCAATAAATGGAAAATAAAGTTTTGGTAAAGAAGCAAAACTTAAAAAAATATGTTCAGTGAGGCAAACTACACATGATAAAGCTGATTTTAAACGCTCACACTACGTGACCATACAACTGGGGCAAATAAACCCTCTGGTGACTCAGCAGGAATCAGAGAGGATATTACAAATCCTGGAGGAGGTCATAAACCAGAACTTTGTTAAACAGAACTCAAACCCGTAAATAAATTGACTGAACTATTTTTACACACTATCACCAGTGGAAAACACTGCACAAAGGCTGTTTTGTGCTGCAGGTTCTCCTTACAGACTAGAAATGAAGCAGAATCTTAGGCAATTTGCAGTTCCTAATAAAAGGAAAGTGCATTTGGAAAATCAAGGCTCAGTTTTAAAATCTGAACAATTTAATGACCCCCAATTTGAAGCGGGGGTTGGTTTGGTTTCTTTATACCACAGGCCCAGCTGCAATTTCTTCTGTCTTGGGGAAATGGGAGCATTATTACCATATTTCTAAAGGGAGCATCGTGTTGCATTCCCCAGCTGGGAAGCAACCTATTCCAGGATTTCCTTCCCCTCAGGGAGGGACAGTTAATGCCAGGCCATTATCTGCTGTGAGCAGGAAATTATGCTACAAGGGTTCAGCTACTTAAGCCTCCTCCTTTAAAGCCCCATTAAGGCAGCAAGGCTGAAGTTCAGCATTAAAGCAAAAGACTTGCAGGCACTCAGGTTTCTGAAAGATGCTCAGGCAGGACAGTGTGTTCAGGTGGGAGGGTTTTTTGGAGAGCAAAGATGTGCAAGAGTGTAATTTCTTCGGGAACTTGGCAGCAATTTCAAACAGCAGGCAGAATTCAGACAAATTGCTCTCTCTGTGCCAAAAGCCAAAGGCACTGGCACCTCCCTCTAACAACATTTTGTGACCTTTCCTCATGTTTAGGACACACCACGTGTTTCAAGTATGTGATTAATTCTGAAAGACACATTTGCCAAACACGGTGCAATACCAAGGGGCAAGACTGTTCTTGCAATATCTAGTCATGGAATTAAATGAACATAAAATTCCTCACAGTAAAAATTCAGGGAGAAATGTCAAGTATTCCTCTGCTCCCCATCAAGTCACAGACACAAGAGCTGGGTATGGGATACCAGGAAACAACTGTTCCCTGCTGCCTTGTGTTCTAAAAATATTAAAGCAAAGAAAAGTCTAGCCTAAAAATGTTTCTACATAGAGTTAAAAACAAAGCAGAATAGGAAAGTAGAAAGTTTACCTTTAGTAAATAAAGAGAACTCTGGTTCTGGGGAGAGTGGAAAAAGTGTCTGGCATCTTCCTAACCTTTGCATAATTAATAAATCCTCTGAGAAACAGCAGAAAACCTGGAGGGAAAAGACATTGGTCCAGTTAACACAGGTGTTGCTTCTTCAGTGAGAGAGGGAACAGCTGAACTCCCCATTACTAGTACAGAGGGACCTCATCCCTGGGATGCACAAGAGCTGATTACATACAGTTAATTATTGTTGGTAGCAATGACACCTAATCTTTCCATTTCAGGCAATTTCAAAACCAAACTTTCCTTGGGCAATCACAAAATTTTTGACTACAAATGAGATCCAGTCACTCCCAAAGCAGGATAAAGAAATTAAAACCAGGAAAACAATAACCTATGCTTCCATTTAAGGTGTAAAACAGATACAGTATCAGTTACAAGCACTGTTCTTTTCTTTACCTCTTCTGGATGGTAATCAGGATGCTGCCACCAAGAAATGGCAGCAGAAGGACAGTGTTTACTTGCCTTTAAAACCTGAAGGCATTTAGTAAGATGAGTATGAGGGTGACAATTCAGCTGTACATCTACACACACACATATTTAATAGCCAGGAAAGCTGTGCTCACAAAATCCTAACTGCACTTACAGAGTTTTTAAGCATCTTCCCCTGCAAACACTCACCTAGTACAAGGAAGACCCACCAAAGCCAATACTGACCATCAAAGTAACCAGGAAAATAGGTGGAGAACTGAAAACCAACCAAACAAAAAAGATAAAGGTTAGAGCACATGGAAATTTCTGAATCCAAATCTATTCCCACTAATTTCAGCAATAACCAGACCAACACTGCACACAGGAGACCGCATGGAATGCTGCACTTCACCAACTGCACACACTGCAGGGAACAAGTTACCTCCACAAACTGTTATTTATTGGTTTTCTATACACATCACACCAACTCTAACAAGGGGAATGGGACAGATTCAATACTCAGCCATAAACTCTGGCAATCAGTGGAGCACAAGGGCACTACTGGGCAAATATAGGAATATTTTAACTTGTGTCCTTGATGCTCATAAACCACAGCTGCAATTTCTGAAAGGGAAGACCAGGCTTGCAGCAGTGCACCATGTTCATTACACTGTAAGGTTGGATGGTATAGCCATTGAAAATGAAATCCCAGATCTGTGGAACCCTCTAACATGATTTTCCATTGGGAAAATTACTGCCTATTGAATGAAAGGCACCAACACTATTAGAGCACTGAAGTTCACTGTGCCAGTGGAAAATACAGTATCATTTCTTTTTTATTATTCTATTCAAGTCTAAGAACCTAACAAAATGTAAACTTGTTATCAAAGTTTAAATCAAATCCAGAGTTATCAAATCTTTCTGTCACATCTCTTAATCAGGCAAACAGTTCTTAACACCACTGTTAAAAGATGGCCCCGAAAAGCTTCACTGTCTACAGAAAAAGTTAACAGATGCTGTATTTACAAATTAGAATTCCCAGCCCCAAAACATGAGGTATGAAGTGACAGCCTAACACTAATGCTCTCTACTTCTACTTATGCACAGCTAACAACATTCTTTGCCTGAAATTCAGCATGGGATGTCTGTGTGCCATCATTTCACGGACTCCAAGTAACTTCCTGATGGAAATATTTTCTCATAATCCCTCCAAAAATACACAGTTGAACAGAACAGCAGCTTCGTCCTGGTTCCCTCCTCTTGTGCCACAGGGACTCTGCACCAGAGGGCACCAGAGGGCTTCTCCCACTGCGACTCTCCTCATCAGCTATCCCACATTTTAGGGAATTCATTTATTTCCACAGGAAAGCCTAAGGAAATGAGACTAGAGAGGCACATCCCTGTGCTGATGGCAGGGCTGGCTTTACCTGGGTAAAGGTCTTACACAGATCAGATCATTGCTGCTGCTCAACACACAACCACATCCAATACAGCAGCTCTGTCAGAGAAAGCCACATTTAGAACAAACCTCAGAATGGTTTGGGTTGGTAGGAGCCTTAAAGCTCATCTCTTCCCACCTCCCTGCCACGGGCAGGGACACCTTCCACTAGATCAGGTCACTCCAAGCCCTCTTCAGCCTGACCTTAAACACTTCCAGGGATGGAGCATCCACAACACATACCTGAGTGTGCAATCTGTATTTTCTTTTACTACAATAATACTTTCAGCACAGAAACAGGACAGAGTTATGAAAAAGCTGTGTTCTTAGTGAATAAGTGGCTCAAAAATTATTTCATTTTTGAAAACTAAATTTATCACTAACTTCAACATAAGGGAGATAAAAACAAGCTGGCTGAAAAGAATATCAGTGTCTGTGCACATTGTTTTGCACCACACAACTTACCCTGACAATAAGGATCCACTTAATAAGAGACAAACCAAACCCAGAAATGGCCCCATATCGTCCTGCAGCTGAAGTAGTCAGACAGAAAGACAAGAAAAATCCAATCCAGTTGAAGAGGAATGCCACTGAAAAAGCAGGAGAAAAGCAGCAGGTCAAGCCACTCTTATATTCCAAGAGAAAAAAAAATCATAAGCACCTTGCACACAGTTTTTTCCTGGTGCTACATAAACATAAGTGTGACCCAAACTATTTTGTGTCACTGTTTCAAAACAACTTCATTCCATCATGTACTTACTGAAGAAGGTGAGCATGAAAATGCCATCATTTCCTATCCTCAGCTGGTCAGTGTCATCAAAGTCATCCCGTGTCACAAAGTCATCATCCTGCAAACCAGAGGGAAACACCACATGGGGGGATTTAAGTCAGTCCAGCCCATACAGCAATCCCAGTTCTGCATGTGGCTCTTCAAGAAAGGGTTGGAATCCTAAATCTAAAAGGCTACAAATGCAAGCAGGAAAAAATTCCTGCTTCTCATCCTCAGATGATGCAGGGCATGAAATGTTATCTACATAATATGAAATTTATTTTTAACATAGTCAAGATCCAGCATGTCCTTCTCACTGTAAAGAATTCCTCTACTCATCAAAAAATTATCATCTCAGCAAGGAGTTTGGCTTCTATGAAGAAGTACAATGAGCAGTGGACATCTAATGCTACCAGGGATGGACAAAAGGGCTGAACAAGAGATAATGTTGAAAAAGCAAAAAGAAATAATTCTGACAGAATGGTTTTATTATCCTTGTATCAGCTACACTGACCTCCAGAAAAGTCAACTAAGTCAACAGCAGGAGTATCAAGGGTAGATATGCCAGACAGCTGAAGAATTAATCCTAAATCTTTTTAAAAACAGAAAACCAAAACCCAAAAACCAGTGACAGAGCATAGGACTACAGTACAGTCCCTCTGTCAGCTTGCCAAGCTAATCTGGATAGCACATGCTGGTATTACTGAGATGTCTGACATCATCACAGCGCTCAGAGGAAAATTAAAAAGAAAAAAAAACAGCCACAGAGCTCTCAGGAGTGTGTAATATCACTGCCCCAGAAAGCTTAAAAAACACACAAAAAACCCCTCAACACAAAAGAAAAAAGTCATAGCATGTGATGGGCAGGAGTTAAACAAGAAATTCTACCCTAGAAAAGCTGGGACACCCAGGCAGGCAGGTGCACTCACCCTCCCAGGAACCAAGGGAATGGTGGCCTCAGCCTTGGTTCTCTCTGCCTCGTCGTAACTGGGCAGTGTGGTGGCCACGTTGTAGGATGGTGGCTTCGGGAATCCTGACTCATCCTTGTAGTCAAAATAAGCTGCACAAAAAACAGTTACAGAGAAGGCAACTTGTCAGTTCCTTAAAAACACCATGGTGGGAACGAGAAGTGTTCCAGGTGACTTCAAACAACTCAATGCCTTTCCTGTCCCCTCCCCACCCTTCCAGCCTCTTTCCATCCTAAAACATTAAGTGAAAAGGACGGGAGCACCTTATCTGATGTCAAGCAATCCACAGAACACTACCTGAACATGCCTGGCTGTACTTATGTTTAAAACAACACCACTTGCTGTGTCTCTCCTGATTTGGATACTCAGAAATAGTTGTATTTCCAGATCCAAGTAGTTACTAAGTGGTTATTGAAGTTATTAGTGACATGACAGGAGGATGAATCAGAAGTACAATTCTTATGACCAAGTCTTTAGTTAGTGAAAAGTGCAGGAAGAGTGAATTCTTTAAATGCTTTTAAGTAACAAGTCCTTTTGGGAAGGGACACAGTATCATCCAAATGCCAAATAATGAGAGGAGAACCACAAATCCTCATAGCACTTTGATTTTTAACTGTCTTCAATTTACTGAGAACACTGTGAACTGTAACTTTAACACCACTTGATGGGATGACATCAGACGAACACAGCCAAAATGCATCTCCTAAACCACAAGTACCAACAAGGCTCTCTGGATCAATTCTGATCCCTGCAGCTTGGGAAGTGCCAGCCATCGACAAGGAGAGCAATGAACAACAGCAGAGCAAGCCCAGCCCTTTCCTGGCAGGTAAATTACCTGTGTTCTCCGCAGAAATGCTGCTGTAGGGCGGAGGGGCATCGCTCACCACCGGCGCAGTCTCACCTGGCTCCTCTTCATTCTGCAGCTGAACAGACCCACACACAGGAGGTTAAGGGGGGTCCTTGAGTGCTGACACATCACCCCTGCAGCTTTAATTGCACACAACAGACTCTTCTGGAAGGAGACTGTTCTGCAGCACCACGGGACACTGAGCAGCTGCTCGGCCTCCCTCCGAAGCACTCCCACTTGAATGATCAATGTGCCATCTCGGTTTTAATGTGTTTTTAAATCCTCTCCTCACACACCTGGACTCCAACAAAGCACAGCACACAGCTTTCCAGTACCTTTCCATTTCCCTGGCACTTCCTCAGCTCCCACTGCTTAGGAGCTGCAGTTGCGTGTGTTTTAGTCAAAGAAATACTGTGAGATACCCAACAAAAGACTCCATTGCTGCCTGTGGCTTTGCTAAGGAAGTGTTTTTCCATGGATACATTACATAATGATGCACGTAAGTATGAAGCTTGCCATTTCCTTTCAACCTTTCACACTGCATGACTGAAAAGAAGATGGTTTATTTTGTGCACTGTGCTTCCCACAGGCTCTGTATAAATAACCACAGAGCTATCACGGGTACAGTGTCACTTGCACGAGGCAGGTGTGCCAGGCCGGCTTTGATCAGGGAAGCAGCAGTACCAGGCCAACAATTCAAAGCAGAACACACCAGAAATGAGGCTACAGCTGCCATCTCGTTTTTAACTTCTTTCCATTTCCCATCATCTCAGCAGCAAAGTTGCTGAGGTTGTCTGCAGAACAACAACTCACCTCAAAAAAGCATCTTGGGACTGAACCACTGCCCTGAGCAGGAGGTACTGCCCTTGTTTGCAATCACCACTGAACAACATCTTCTTGAGCTTTCCCTCCTGCACATCCAGCCAATGCTCCTGAAGCCATCCATGACATTTTGCCTTCTTTCCTTTGGAAAGATATGTTGCCATTCAAGTCCTTCCAGACCTAACTCAGGGGTTGAGGGAGTGGGGCTATGTTCTTATTTCACTTGTACGTCTTATCAGGGGAAAAAAACTCAAGCAGCTCACACTTCTAAAGGCAGACTTTGGATATACAACTGTGTTTTGGGTTTCTATTCTTTTGCTGCCTAAGATCAAAGGTTACAGAATCCCAGGATTGTTTGGGTTGGAAGGGACCTTAAAGCTCATCTCATTCCACCCCCTGCCATGGGCAGGGACAGCATCCACTAGAGCAGGTTGCTCCAAGCCCTGTCTGCCCTGGCCTTGAACACCTCCAGGGATGGGGCAGGCACACTTCTCTGGGCAACCTCTGCCAGTGAAAGTCTATAATCTATAGCCTGTTCCAGATCAAACCATATCCACATCCTCTGTGAAAGTCTTGACTGGGCTTAGCAGGTGACAACACGAGTGATTCTCCTGGCAGGTCCAAGAGGTTGCCTGAAAGGGGAAAAGGGGAGGAAACAACGCTGGGAAGTGCTGGAAAAAAAATCAGGAGCATTGTCCAGCTGTATCAAATCAACAGAGCACCACAGCCCTGCACTCTGATTCACCATCAGCTGGAGCTCACCCTGCTCGTCTGACAACAAGCCACCAGCCTCTCCCCATTCACATTTTCCAAACAGAAGAGGTAGGAAAAAATAAGGGCACTGATCAGCCCCAAGCTTTCTGGATAAGAACTCCTCACATGACACAAAGCTGAGCCACTTCCTTGAAGAAGGAGAAATTCAGTGATCCGGATGAAAATTTAATCCGTGTTACGCCAGGAGCAGCTGTGGCTGCCAGCGGGAGACATCCGAAACACTGGTCCCTGGCCAGATGTGAACCACAGCAAATAATCCCTCCCTGTGCCCTGGCAGTGAGGCCATGGGTGTGGAGGTGGCAGGACCTGCCTCACCTGCAGCTTTAATGAGCCCCAGGGCATGAAGCAGTGACAGGAGAAGCTGCAGGAACTCCCACCACAGCAAGGAATCTTTGTCTTCTCAAACCAGCTCACTCAGCGTGAGCCCTTTCCAGGAAACAAAAATGCCGTATTTTATAAACCCATGGCACTCAGCCATTAGAAGAAAATGCAAACCAACTTGTGAAGTAATTGTCTATTAAAATATGCTTTAAAAATTTAAAAAAGAGACAGCACTACTGCAGAAATCCAAAACCAGCCTGCACAGAGCACGAGGGGCAACCAAAGGGACAGAGAAACACACAGTCAAACTACTTTGTTCAGTCTCTCCCCAGAGAAGCTCTGAGTGCCCCATCCCTGGAAGTGTTCAAGGCCAGGTTGGATGGGGCTTAGAGCAACCTGGGATAGTGGAAGGTGTCCCTGCCCATGGCAGGGGGTGGAACAAGATGAGCTTTAAGGTCCCTTCCAACTCAAACCATTCTGTGACTCTTCCAGCTTTGCAGTCCATGAATTTACAGAAAATGTTCCACTATGCTTATTGTCAGCCTATCCATGAAAATCCCACACTTCTCGCCTTTTTTCCTTCTGCCTATGCAAGACCCAGTCTGTTTAGAGAGGAGGAAAGGCTCTGGCACACCTGGGACACTCTGAATACCACATGCCCTGTGTTACCTGCTCTCCAGGTGAGGGGGTGGCAGAAATTAAACCCCTCATGTCTGTAAGAAAGAAGACATGTACAGCTTGAGAGCACAGTCACCAAGGAGGGGGAAGGAAAGCACTACATGTGACAACACTGGAAGAGATGAAACAAAAGAGGACACAGATAACTGAGTGGAATATTAACTCCTACCACTGGTTCTTCTTTCAATAGTAAAAATACATGTTCTTCCACCAATGTCATGTGGGAGAAAGCAACTGAATTCACTGCTGGCTTCAAACATCACTATTCAGGTAATGACACAAAAAAATGCAGCTACTTTCTAAAGCTGAGCTCGAGGCTGTAGGAGGTTACAGTTATAAAAAACAGATTTTTCTTCTAATGGACAAGGTACACAAATGCCTTCCAGCCGTTTTAATGATTCCAGGCATCTAAAATTCAACTAAGTGCCTCTTAGCAGAGCAGGGAGGGTTCATGTGACAGGAAGAATGACTCATGAGGCCTTGCAGGGCCAGCAGTGCTGTGCTGCCCTGGCCTCCCGTGTCCCACCTGCCCTGTGCAGCTCCAGGTACAGTCTCAGCTCCTAGGAATTCCCCTTTGGGCCACTCCTGAGGCTTCATAATCTGGAAAACCTGCTTAAAGCAGTGTTTGACTTCAGTCTGTTCAGCAGAGGCTGTGAGGTCATTCTTTCCTTGATTCACTGATGGATTTTAGCTTTTAAAGCAAGATTCTGATATTTGTGGCAATATGACAGTCTTTACAGCCATGCATACAGTTATTAAAAACAGTTTGGCTGTGATTGCTAAAACAACAGAAAGCTGCCTGACAGAACACCCAGAGATATTTATTTTCCAAAAACCAGCATCAGAAGCCTGGCACTGAGCAGGACATCACCTCTGGCTGCCACTTCCCCCTGAGTGAGACATATCCCGTGTAAATACCCACAGCACAGCAGCACAAAAGTTCAAACTGTTTGGAAATATTTCCATGTAAACTTTGAATAAAGCATTTCCAATAAATATACTGGTTAATTCTTCCAAATTTCCTAAACTCAGCATATGGGCTGCTGACACAGTTTTGGATCTTGAAATTCCCCTTCCCCAAGTCCTTAGTCTGCATGTAAATATTTTTACTTTAAATCAGCATTTCTACAAGCTTGGCCTTAGCAATATATCACAGTAATGTGTTAAGTTAGCCATTTATCATCAATGTTTACTGTGTTCCAGTTCTTATTTTACGTTCTGGCACACTGGACAGAACTGCACAAAAATCCCACAGAGGAATTCTAGAGTGAAGACAACCCTCACCAGATCTCAGTTTTGTTGTTACTATGGTTTCTCCGAGATTATTAAAAAGGCAGCTATTTAGGCTAATGACAGAAAGAAAATCAATATTTTTTTTTTAAAAGGTGACAGGACTGATTTTTTCCAGAACTATGAAATCATAACCTTTGCAAGCCAAATGTTAAAATAAATAAATATCTAGAAATGTGTATTGCTACTAAACTTGACAGTATTCCAGCAAGGCACCAGCCTGCCCACAAAAAGGGTTACACTCATTCCCATCACAACACTCCTGACTCTTCTCCTTCCATATCCCTGGCCTTTTGGAAGCAAATTAAAGTTGCTGTCAACTCTGAAGAGAACCACTTATATTGACTTATGCTTCACTTTAAATGCACCCCACTTTGAAATCCTGACTTTTGCCCGATGCTGTTGCAGATTCCTATAACTTAGTATCAGCTTATTAATCAGCAGGAATAATGATAAGCTACTAGACAAGCCAACCCACACCCATCAGCCCTCTCCTTGATGAGCAAATAACTGTTTTCTCCCGTAGGCACTTCCACCTGATTTCCTGGAGCAGTGCCAGCCCTGAGGAGCGTGTCTGCCCCAGCTCCCTGCACCCAGCACGAGGTGTGTTGAGCACTTCTTAGGTGACACATTTGGCAGCTGCGCTAAGCCAACCCTCCCCTGGCTTCTCCCTGCCCCGGGGAGATGCCAATGCTCCTGTCTGAGCCGTGCTGGGAAACCGCTTCTCCCCACGGCCCTGAGCAGAGCCTGGCTCTGTCAAGTGGCCTCCAAGGCCTGTGCCAACCTGAGATTTTCTTCATGAAAAGTGCTGCCAGGCATTGGAAGGGGCTGCCCAGGGAGCTGGTGGATTCACCATCCCTGGAGGTGTTGAAGGAACGACTGGACGTGGCACTCAGCGCTCTGGTCTGGTTGACAAGGTGGGGATGGGTCACAGGTTGGACTCGATATCAGGAGAGTTTTCCAACCTCGATGATTCTGTGATTCTGAAATACTCCTCCATTTTAATAAAGGACTGAAAACTGTGCCTCCACTTTTTCTCCCAAAAAAACACCTTTTTTTCCCCCAGCTGGACCAGCTCCCTGGCATACAGCGAGAACACATGGAACAGAAACCAGCAGGAACACCCACCTGAGGGGACGTTCACAATGACCCTGGGAGCCACCAGGGTAAAAACACAAACCAAAACGTATTTTACATCCGTCAAAATACAACCTGTGCTCACAAGGATGCTGTTCTTCTCTGACTCACTGCAGCCAAGGGCCTGACAACAAAGAAATACTCCTCAGTCCTGGGAAACACACTAATGTAATTCCCTCCTTTCTGTTCAAATGGGGAATTAGACCAGTCTGGACAGACTGTAAACAAGCACTCGGGCCAGCACAAACCTGCACCCATAGACTGGTCTTAGACTTGAGTGTTCAAGGTCTTAATATGGCAGAAGTAGGTTTTAATCTTAGATAGCTGTAATTAAATTTCTCACACCTAACAAAACATAAAGCCTTCTGATAACATTCAGGATCAGATTAATATTTTTCTGGACATTAAGGCATCACAGAAAGAATTCTGGATCTTTTAAACATTTTAAAATATCACATTTTTAAAAAGTGTCATATGAAGAAAGTTAAAAAAAATCTGATTGTGCCATCATATACCAAATTTGAATATTTCACAAGAGGAAAGAACAGAATGCTTGGATACACCTTATTACTGAATTTTTCTCAGTAGTCCCAATGACAAAGGATCAGAATTCACACACACAGAACTTTTCATACTTGCTTTCTATATGGCTGCTTTTAAGACATGATGCCAAGCCCACCTAAAGAGGTACAGCATCCTCTGGGAGCCACTTAACAACCCAAAGCCCTCAGAGATTGCTCCTACAGCCGCTTTCCAATGGGTTTACTGAGCCCCACTGAATTTGTGAAGAGTGAAAAGGCACCAAAGAAGCCCAACTCAGAGTTCAACACAATCCTGATGCCTGAGATAATATTTTATTTAAAAGTGTGCATGCAAAGCTATTTTCTCCTCTTACACAAGCTGTGAGATGACACTGGACTGCTACTGTTTCCCTGCCTTTCCCACATCCTTTGAGTTTTACAGATGAAATGTGTTTTAATTCTATAATTACTTCTTCACATAGAATCACTAAAACCTTGTGAACTCACCTGACAGGTACTGTTGCCTACAGAGGTGGGTGTTTCAGAAGAAAACAACCAGATTTTAGTCACCTGAGCACAGCCCAGGTTGGACACGGGGCAGCTTCATCACAACCCCAGAGCAGCAGCTGTGCAAGTGATTTTATGCTACAGGGTTTTTTTAATCTTTACTGGTTTTTATGTCAATGGACACCTCCTTTTCTATTTAAAATAAATTAATAAATAAGAGTGTAAACAACCTACCCTGGAAGTTTTCTTACCATTCTTATCTTTAACCAGTACATCTGCACACTAAAAGTACCTCACTGAGGAAACAGTCACTGACATCTCTAATTCTAACCACTGACATTAAAAGATTTGGTACATTCTTATTTTTTAGCTTTGATCTGTGTGCCCATTTCAGTTAAAAACTTAAATACAAGCTTAAGGTAGCCACAAGGCAGCAACTAACACCTGCCTCCCTGTTCCACTCCAGCCCTCCCAGATAATGCTTAAGGAAGCATTATGGTCCTTTGTGGATTTAAACTCTATTCCCATTCTATCTTCAGGAATTCTATCTTCTACAGTTTCACTGAAAGAAAAACAAACAAATGGAAAAATCTTTCTTCCCTATTTTTCCCATAGCCACCTCCCTTTACGGAATGATTCATGATCCATGTAAGCCTTCAACAAGTAGAACAGGAAGAAATGGCACTTAAAAAGGAATATGTCTTCATTATTTAACACTCCCACCATTTCCTAGGTGGGTTTACATTACTCATACACCTCACATTTATTTTCGAATGCTTCAAGTGAAAAGCAGACCTGGCTAACACAGAGTGTAAATAAACCTGTTAAAGCCGGGCTATTTTTTCCAGAATGGAGGGTAATTTCTATTCCAAGGATGAAATACAGTTCTGCCACTGAACTCACAATCCAGGGGCTATGCTCAAAAGGCTTTAAACCCCTAATTCCAACAACATCCCTGTATAACTTTCCCAAAGGCAGGTCAAAATGACAACAGCCTCCCAGTGTCCCTTTGTGGGACACAGTGTACCTTTTTGGGACACAGCACTGCCTGAGACAACACTTCCAGGGCAGGCTGCAGCCCTCCTTCCTCCCAAACCTCTCCCACTCCCACCTCCACAAGCACAGCCTGCAGAGGAGGATCCAAATCCTGCTGCCTGCCCCGGTCACCCTGCAGCCCGGCTCCACATGGAAGGGGCCAGGGAAGCTGAAATCCCTTCTCCCGAGTTTTAGCTTTATTCTACATCAAGCTGCACTTCCTCAGTTCGTGAGCTCAGACTCACATCGCCCAAAGCCACCATCGCAGGCTATTTTTTATCAGATTATCTAATGCCTGAACAAAGCCCAAGGTTAGAAAGTTGGCTTAGGAAAATAAATCAGTGAACAGCCCTTGAGCACTGCCCGCGTTGGGGAATGGACACAGGCTGTAAGTTCGTGGGGAAGGGGTTCCTGAGGGGCACAGCCCACACTTCCACCTTCCCAACCCCCATCCACAGGGCAGCACGGGCTGAGGAAAGGGTGGGTGAGGAAACACACAGGTTTCAAACTCGTTTATCTATTTCTGTTGTTCTCAGATCATCCTCATTAACTATCACCTTTTTTTCCTGAAAATACAGGGACTTGAAGAATCTTACATATTTGTACATGTTCAATAGTGCCCACTCCTCACCAGTGCTGCTCCTACACACACATGGATGGATACACCAGTAACCCTTCCTGGAGCGAGGATACACGTTCCCAGCATGTTTGGACATTTACCTGTACAGGAACCACCTATGAGTGTAACCAACCCCACTAATCCATTACATCCATCACCCAAAAGAAAAACCACCAAGTTCTAAAATTCCTCCACTGCCTCATAATCCAATAATTTAAAGGATTTAATGAGTTTGTTCTGAATTTCTCCAGGCTACCCCCACTTAGTGGGTCCCCTATTCACCTCTAGCCCTTACAGTTATCACTTCACTATCAGTCTGTCAACATTCATTATCCTACATTCACACACACAATAAGTTTCAAAATACGGAAGAAAAATAGACACATTCAATGCTAGAGAGAGACACTCCCCCACTCTCATCTCCTCTTCATCTAAACTCCAACTCTGCATCTTTACAGCTTGCAGGGTTTTTCAGAGCAACACAAACATTAGGAGCCAGTTCAGCAATAAGACACCTCACAACACGAATACCTGGGTTCTGGCAGAGGGCAAGGAAAGAAAAGCAATTTCTAAAGAGCTACACAAAAGCGAATACATTTACATGTGAAAATCTGACTCTGTGCTCCAGTTACACCAGTCGCTTCACAGGCCTCCATTATCTGCTTGTCTTTAGCAGTGCAAATCCTCTGGCACAGCCTGGCTCCCTAATCTCCGCAGCACCACGCACGGCTACGCTCCACAGATGAGTCTGCTCTGTGTCTGTGAGGTGTGAGCAGGAGCTGGGCAAACAACAGCTTTACACAGCCCTCTTTAAGGAAACCAGGAGTGTATCAGCCAGGAACAGGGTAACCAAAGACCAAGGCAACAGGGTCCTTCGGCAATCCTGACACCTATCCCCACGAGCTCCAGGAGATGGGACACACTGCTAAATCCCTTGGGAAAAGGCTTTTGTGAAGACACTTGTCGGGGTCGACAACAACGGCAGGACTGCGCCGAGAAAGCGATTAGTGCAGAGACCTGGTTATTTGTCCCTACCAGTTCCAAGAACAACACAAAGAGATTTGCCATTGTAAGTGAGCACATCTGTTTAGCACAGAACAACCAAAAAAAAAAAAAGCCTGAGTTTTACTTAATTTTCACATTTCCAGCATGTAAAAACACAGAGACCTCCAGCTGTCAGATGAGACAAGTATTCCATCCCATGGGAGGGTGTATCTCGAACTCTTGACGAGAACGAGCCTACCCACGCTGGAAATGCTACCGAGGAAAAGTCACAACACAGCGATTTCCTGTGAGAACCTCGGTTGAGCAGGAGCGAGCTGTGTGCTGCTTTGAAGGATTTCTCCCTCACCTGAAGTAAGGAATTCTCCATGTCAGAAAGGCGCCGGCCAGAACTGGGTCACACCGAGGGGCCCAGCTGAGCCCCGACCCTTCCCGAGGGGCGGGCACTGCTGACAAACGGGAGGCAGGGAGGGAAGGACTACCCCGAATTCCCGAGGGAGCTCTGCAAGGCCAGCCCCTGGCCGGGGGGGTTTCAGAGGAACCTACACATAAAAGGTGGAATAAAACTAACGGTGACCTCAGGCCGATGCGGAACGAGCCCGTTCCCTGCGGGTCCCGGCGGGGTTCGCTGACCGGCGGGGACAGCGCCCTGCGCCAAGGTCGGCACCCGCCCCGGGACAGGGCAAACACCCGGCCCGGCGCACACACCGGCCCTGAGACAGGGACAGCCGGCCCCGGGCACACCCGGGCCCGAGCACACCCGGCCCCGAGCCTGCGGGAAGCGGCTCCGCGGCCGAGCCCGG